>NC_069505.1:436615600-436893334 GCF_027579735.1 Bombina bombina | reverse complement strand
CTGTCATTAGTACACTGTGACACTAGCAGGCACTGAGCACATAAACATGTCACTGTCATTAGTACACTGTGACACTAGCAGGTACTGAGCACATAAACAAGTCACTGTCATTAGTACACTGTGACACTAGCAGGGACTGAGCACATAAACATGTCACTGTCATTAGTACACTGTGTCATTAGCAGGGACTGAGCACATAAACATGTCACTGTCATTAGTACACTGTGACACTAGCAGGTACTGAGCACATAAACATGTCACTGTCATTAGTACACTGTGACACTAGCAGGTACTGAGCACATAAACATGTCACTGTCATTAGTACACTGTGACACTAGCAGGGACTGAGAACATAAACATGTCACTGTCATTAGTACACTGTGACACTAGCAGGTACTGAGCACATAAACATGTCACTGTCATTAGTACACTGTGACACTAGCAGGTACTGAGCACATAAACATGTCACTGTCATTAGTATACTGTGGCACTAGCAGGTACTGAGCACATAAACATGTCACTGTCATTAGTATACTGTGGCACTAGCAGGTACTGAGCACATAAACATGTCACTGTCATTAGTACACTGTGACACTAGCAGGGACTGAGCACATAAACATGTCACTGTCATTAGTACACTGTGGCACTAGCTGGGACTGAGCACATAAACATGTCACTGTCATTAGTACACTGTGACACTAGCAGGTACTGAGCACATAAACATGTCATAATTAATTAAATGCCCTATCCTCCTGGCTTGCTGGAAAACCTTAATAACTGGAGCCATAAAACTGGCTCAACACATAACTATGTACAAATAATAACTGGAGCCATAGAACTGACTCAACAACTTAACTATGTACAACTATAACTCTTAAATAACTTTGTATAAAACTGTAATACTTAAATAACCACGCAGACACAGATATATGGGAAAAGACCCGAAGGTCGCATTTATTGTAGAACGTGAGAACCGGCTGGACTCAACGGGGCCAGCTAAAACATGTGGCGGCAATCTAGCTAGGAGTAGGGACCCCCTGCTAGGAGAATGGACCGCGCCCGTGAATGCCCACACAAGCGGAGCTCAGCTGCCGCAGAAGCTTAGGGAGTTCTCGGCATCTTAGAATGGGAGGGACCCCAGGCGCGCGCCTGCAGAGATCACCCTCCCCTGGGCAGCCGTCACTCTACCTCTGATGGCAAACCGGGGCGCGGACCAACCGCCTAACCAGGGTGTAAAGTAACGATCTCCGAACCAGTAGGACCAGGTGTGACTAGACGCGTCTCCATGCCACTACCCGGGGAGTCAAAAACTACCGTCCTTGGACTTAAGGAAACAAGCCGCGTAGCTCTCATCCAGCCTCGGACACCTAGCTGAAACACCCTGGTGATGTAGCAGCCTAAAGATTGCCGTGTGAACAAGTGCAGGGAGGGAGGGAGGGACGCTGTGAAGACGAGCTGGAAAAGAGGGTTTGGGCTTTGGGAGCTGACTACTTAAAGGTAAGCTAAACCCCACCCTCACTAATGCAACATTGTTGCAACCTTCACAGCAGCACACTCCTAAGGGCCTTAATTATTATGGTCGTTCTGGGCTATGCTGCCCTCCACTGTCTTAATTAATTAAATGCCCTATCCTCCTGGCTTGCTGGAAAACCTTAATAACTGGAGCCATAAAACTGGCTCAACACATAACTATGTACAAATAATAACTGGAGCCATAGAACTGACTCAACAACTTAACTATGTACAACTATAACTCTTAAATAACTTTGTATAAAACTGTAATACTTAAATAACCACGCAGACACAGATATATGGGAAAAGACCCGAAGGTCGCATTTATTGTAGAACGTGAGAACCGGCTGGACTCAACGGGGCCAGCTAAAACATGTGGCGGCAATCTAGCTAGGAGTAGGGACCCCCTGCTAGGAGAATGGACCGCGCCCGTGAATGCCCACACAAGCGGAGCTCAGCTGCCGCAGAAGCTTAGGGAGTTCTCGGCATCTTAGAATGGGAGGGACCCCAGGCGCGCGCCTGCAGAGATCACCCTCCCCTGGGCAGCCGTCACTCTACCTCTGATGGCAAACCGGGGCGCGGACCAACCGCCACAAGAGATAGCCCAACAGGCTCACCTCTTGCCGCCACACCTATAGATGATTAAGTATAGCACGCCTCAAATTACAGAGGAACAGGTCAATGCCCCTCTCAGAGAGGTGCACCCCGTCCCTTCTGTAGAGGCACCTCTCAGCCGTTGATATGTTCCCATGTTCCACAACAAACCCACCTGACTGCCCTAAGAAAATCCTCACTTCTCTGTTAATTTTCTTGCGGACCTGAAAAGCCGCGCGATGAGACTGCATATGGCGCCATTCTATTCTGGGGATGATGTTAGACCACCCTATCCTGACTTGGGGAATCCATGCCTGAATCGTGCGCAGATCCGACTGAATAACTGCACTGAGCTGTTTGCATGGTAGGAGCCCCATATCATTTCCACCTGCGTGAATGATAAGTACATGGGGTTTCTCCCACCTGCGCAAAGCCCCCTGCAGCAACTCAGGCAGAGCCTGCCACGTAAGCCCCCTGCGCCCTAACCACCTAACAGTGACTCGGGAAGAGGGGAACCCCAGCTGACGCCCATCAGGTCTCGCGATCGCTCGAAGCTCCGCCCAGTGGATGTACGAATGCCCCGTAATCCATACTCTCAGTGGACCGCTCCTTGGTCCTAAGAAAAGAAACAGAGGTTATCCCTTGCATCTGCAAAACATAATCATTTCTAAACAGTCAAAGGCCTAACGTATAAAAGATACCTTTGCGACCTCCATCTCCCCAGAGCTCTAATATGGTCAGCCGACCATCCTAAACTAGCGGCAGTGGTGGCCGCGCCCACCCTAAAGGAATGGGGAGCAATCACCCTGGGATCAAGACCTGCCTTTGATGCTGCCCAGGCCAACACCTTCCTAAACTGGAATCTAGTCAACGGGGAACCGTCCTCGTGAACTAGAAATTGCGAGAAACCCTCAGGACGCACGTCCATATAGGCTTTAACCAGTCTGACCGGGCAGCAAACAGCTTCAACATGGGATGGCAAAGCCAACCAGGCACCTCTCCCTTCCTGGTCAGTTTTGGATCTGGGAAGAAAGACCAAGATAGACGACCCGTCGTCTCTAACATGAGGCAGCAAAAGGCCGCCCGTCTTATTCTTAGAGGGCGGGACAATTTCCCCTACCCTAAGAGCCCCGTGAAAAGCCAACCCAAAGGCGGCTGAGAATAGGGCAGTTTCATAGGCGGATGAACAGACCGCCGGCAAAACTCGGCACAACGTTACCAGACGCTCCATGGTAACTGGTTCCCTGAAATCCCTGACCCTGGGGGCCATACGCCCCCAGCCCCGAAGTACCTGCCTAACCAGGAAGGTCTTCGAGGCGTCAACAAGCCCATACAACTTGCAGAAAAAGGACACTGCCGCCAGGCGTGAACCCATCGCAGTCTTCGAAACACCATTACCTTTAAGTTCGGTAATCCATTCAAGCAAGCCCCACTGGTCCCCGTCACAGGAGGGACGACACCTGAAGTCACAAAAGGCGATCCACTCCGTCCAGTATTTCACATACGTAGCCCAGGTAGACGGAGCGAGGGAAGCCCGCACCATCGCAATCAAGGGGCCCCATCCAGCGCCACCTGCCATAAGTAAGTGGGACAGGACAATCCGTTAGTGTCCGCATCGGGCACCAAAGCATAAAATGCTTCCCATTGAAAACGGGAGAGCGCATCAGCAATTCTATTCTGGACGCCCGGGACATGCTTAGCACGGAACACAATATTCAGGTGCAGACACCTCAGCACCAACAGTCTCAAATACCGCACAACCGGAGGGGAACTAGATGATAATCTGTTAACAGCATAAACAACGCTCATGTTATCTGTCCAGAAAACCACCTCACGGTCGCGAAGCTGATTGCCCCAAATGTCAAGAGCAACCAGTATGGGAAACAGTTCGAGAAGGCATAGGTTCCTGACCAAGCCTCTCTCTATCCACGCGGCGGGCCATGGGCCCGCGCTCCATTGCCCGGCCAAGAAAGCCCCGTACCCGTGGGACCCAGCCGCATCAGTGAACAACTGGATCGCTGCGTTAGAAGGAACAACCTCCCGCCACAGACAGATCCCGTTAAAGTGGAGAAGAAAATCTTCCCAGACCTTAAGATCTTCCACCATCTCAGCAGACACCCGGAACCTCCGGGTCTGCGATCTTTTTCCGCACAGCTGCCTCTCGAGCCTGCGAAGGAATATTCTTCCCATGGGAATGATCCTGCCGGCAAAGTTCAGCAAACCCAATAGGATTTGAAGATCCTTCACGGAGCTATACAGCTCTGCTCTCATAGCGCGTACTGACTCCAACATGAGCTGAACTTTTTCATGTGGCAGACGGCACTGCTCTGCCACCGAATCAACTTCAATGCCCAAAAAAGTAAGGCACGTGCAAGGACCCTGGGACTTGTCTTCCGCCAGAGGAACTCCCATTCTATCCATTAGAAACCTAGTGACTTTCATCAGGAAAGCACACTCAGATGATCCTGCCCGCCCAACCAGCAGAAAATCATCCAAATAGTGTGCCAGGCCGTCGAATCCGGCCACCTCCGCAATGGCCCAGTGCAAGAAGCAGCTGAAAGCCTCGAAGTAGGCACACGAAATTGAGCACCCCATGGGCAAGCATTTGTCCACGTAGTACTGCCCCTCAAAATAGCACCCCATAAGCCTAAAAGAGGAGGGGTGAATGGGCAGGAGCCGAAAGGCGGACTCTATATCCAGTTTAGCCATCAGAGCCCCGGCCCCTGCCCTGCGAACTAGCCCCAATGCCTCATCAAATGATTGGTAAGAAACTGAGCTCAGTTCAGGGGGGATGGCGTCATTCACCGAACGACCCTTCGGGAAGGACAGATGTTGGATGAGCCGAAATTTACCCGGCTCCTTTTTTGGAACCACCCCCAAGGGTGATACCACCAGCCCTGGCAGGGGAATATCTTCAAATGGGCCTGCCATACGACCCAACCCAATCTCTTTGTTCAGTTTATCCCGCAAAACCCCGGGAAACTGATACGCGGATTTCAGGTTCCTGCGTGACAAGGAACCCTCCACGTGCGATCCGACTGGGATAACAAATCCCGACCGCAGACCGCCTCTAAGCAGCAAGGCGGCCTCCTCGAATGGGTATAGCAGCAGCCACTTCTCAATTACGGCCACCTTCAGAGGTGTGGCCGCCCTTTCCAACAGTGAAAGGTTTGGAGCCAGCTGCTGGTCTCTCTTGGGGACGACCCGCGTCCTGGGTTCTGGTACACTCGGACCCCGAGTGGCTGCCACCACAGGTTCTGCACGCGTGCTGAAATGCGCATGCCGCTCCCCTGGTACATGATTTGTCCTGGAAGCGCCAGCACACCCCTGTGGCCCGCCGTCGAGAGCGCTGCGAGGCCTTAACGCCCCCTGATGCTCCGACTACTGCAGCAGGCGCCGCCTGTTTTTCAGGACCCAATTGCGCCCACAGACGCGAATCAACGTCACCGAAAGTAAGAAGAGGGTTCCCAACCATCTTCCTACGGAAAGCAGCGTCGTAATCCCGCCAAGCTCCATCCCTGTACTTCTCGTACACTGTTTCAATGGAATCCTGATATTTCAGGATGTTTAAGGCTTGATCGGGAAATTTAGAGATATAACAGGACGCATAAACCCTAAAGCACTTGCGCCATTCCTCATAGGAATCAGGGCGTTTAAATTTTTTCGGGCCCGTGCCATCATCCGCCATTTCTTTCTGGCGATAAGCTTCCGCAGAAAGCTCAAACATGTGCACGTACCTCCCACCCTGAATGCGCCGCACCATCTTAGATTTGAGATGCTCATGAAGGCTAAACGCAGGCCATGTGTCAGTGTCCCCATGTATAGCTGCCCTGCGCCTGTTCCCCATAAGTGGGCTAACTAAGTCTGTTGACGCAGGAGGTGTCAACATAGGAACAGTGGGCTCCATGCGGGATGAACCAGGGGGGAGGGGAAGACCCATAGCCTTCCTTTCTTCCACTAACCATTTCACCATCCTATACATTCTTTTTTGCCCTTTCGCTTCCAACCCCAGGGATCTATCACTCTCTGAACCTGAATCATCCGAGGATGAACTTAAAACACTACGTTCAAAAGTAATAGCGCGCTTACCAGCTCCCAAGAGGCGTTGCACCGGGACAGGACCAGAAGAGGTGGATGGCTGTTCCTGAGACTGTGGCTCCCTTTCCACGGCACTGGGGGTGGACTGGAGTGGCTGTAATGCAGTTCTGGGTTCCATAATGATCTGTGGAGACAAATGTGAAAGAGGAGTACCCAGGGAAGGGGACGAAGGCCCACCAACCACATTACCCCGGGACCCTAGGGGACTGGGGCTCCTGTGATCACTGCCACACTCTTCAATACCATCATCAACCATATCAGCCATACGCACATTCATCACTGCATTAGCAAACTGTACTTGTCTATTCTGTTCATTCGCAGCCTGCGTGCCCTGACAAAGACTGGGCGTGATAACTTGGCCTTTCTTTGCTGAAGCCCTAGTGACAACACCTGGCGGAGCCCCGCTGAGGGCCACACCCGCGGGCGCCGCCCGCGCACCCTGTCGGGCGTTACGTTTGCTGCGTGACGCAGTACTACGTCGTCTGCTAGGCCGCGATGTATTCGCGGGCCTACGCTTGCCCCCAGGCTGCGTGATTGCGGCCTGAGGCCCTGCGACTTGTTGCGCAGTAGGCATATTCCCCGTCAGGCCTGCGGCCTGCTCATTAATGCCTGTTTCCCTAATCTGGGCCCTTCTGGGCGAACGTGCCCTTGTTCCTTGCCCCTCAGAAACCACTTGCCCCTCAGACCCACTAGTTGCCCCGATCGGAGCACCGTCAAGTGCTAACATACCCCCGGTCAGGCTTGCGGCCTGCTCATGAGATCCCTCATGCAACCTTCTACCCCTTTCAATGGCCGCCAAATCAGTGTCCCTTCGCGGGCGCTGAGTAATTGAGCCTCGCTGCGCACCCCCCGCGGGCGTCGCCCCCCCCCCGGGGTACCCCTCTCTTACCTGCGTACCCCGGCGGAGAAGACGATGCTGCCCGCTTGCCTCTTGTGTCCGGAATGGCGTTTCCGGACGTGACGTCACCGGAAGTGACGTCACCGGAAACGGCCAAACCGGAAGAGACGGGCTCTGAAGGGGCCATGGAGGACCGCGTGGACGCCGGCGCGCAAACTGAAGCCGGGAGGCCTCCCTGGGATGCCGCCCCCCCGCCGGAAAGCACCGCTGCCAAGGATTGGAGCAGCGCTACCGCCGTGGAGACCGCCTCCCCGGTAAGAACGACCGGAGCAGATACGGCCTCCCCCCCGTCCAGAACAGGGCCCTGTTCCCCTACCACAACCTCCTCTGCTATTTGGGGACCCACCTCTACTGAAAAGGGGATTAAAGGAGGGGAGGGAGAGACAACTCTAACTTCGGGATACAGGCTAGGCCCCGGGGGACGACTCACCGTGCGAGGGGGGGAAGGCTGCACCACATCTTCTCCAGAGTCAAACTCATCGATCATCAGCTCATCTAATTCCGACATCTTCTTCCACAGGACTCCTGACAGATGATCCTGACGCTGTGAAGACGAGCTGGAAAAGAGGGTTTGGGATTTGGGAGCTGACTACTTAAAGGTAAGCTAAACCCCACCCTCACTAATGCAACATTGTTGCAACCTTCACAGCAGCACACTCCTAAGGGCCTTAATTATTATGGTCGTTCTGGGCTATGCTGCCCTCCACTGTCTCTGTCATTAGTACACTGTTGCACTAGCAGGTACTGAGCACATAAACATGTCACTGTCATTAGTACACTGTGGCACTAGCAGGGACTGAGCACATAAACATGTCACTGTCATTAGTACACTGTGACACTAGCAGGGACTGAGCACATAAACATGTGACTGTCATTAGTACACTGTGACACTAGCAGGTACTGAGCACATAAACATGTCACTGTCATTAGTACACTGTGGCACTAGCAGGTACTGAGCACATAAACATGTCACTGTCATTAGTATACTGTGATACTAGCAGGTACTGAGCACATAAACATGTCACTGTCATTAGTACACTGAGGCACTAGCAGAGACGGAGCACATAAACATGTTACTGTCATTAGTACACTGTGGCACTAGCAGGTACTGAGCACATAAACATGTCACTGTCATTAGTACACTGTGGCACTAGCAGGGACTGAGCACATAAACATGTCACTGTCATTAGTACACTGTGGCACTAGCAGGGACTGAGCACATAACCATGTCACTGTGATTAGTACACTGTGGCACTAGCAGGGACTGAGCACATAACCATGTCACTGTCATTAGTACACTGTGACACTAGCAGGTACTGAGCACATAAACATGTCACTGTCATTAGTACACTGTGACACTAGCAGGTACTGAGCACATTAACATGTCACTGTCATTAGTACACTGTGACACTAGCAGGGACTGAGCACATAAACATGTGACTGTCATTAGTACACTGTGACACTAGCAGGTACTGAGCACATAAACATGTCACTGTCATTAGTACACTGTGGCACTAGCAGGTACTGAGCACATAAACATGTCACTGTCATTAGTACACTGTGACACTAGCAGGTACTGAGCACATAAACATGTCACTGTCATTAGTACACTGTGACACTAGCAGGTACTGAGCACATTAACATGTCACTGTCATTAGTACACTGTGACACTAGCAGGGACTGAGCACATAAACATGTGACTGTCATTAGTACACTGTGACACTAGCAGGTACTGAGCACATAAACATGTCACTGTCATTAGTACACTGTGGCACTAGCAGGTACTGAGCACATAAACATGTCACTGTCATTAGTACACTGTGACACTAGCAGGGACTGAGCACATAAACATGTCACTGTCATTAGTACACTGTGACACTAGCAGGGACTGAGCACATAAACATGTCACTGTCATTAGTACACTGTGACACTTGCAGGTACTGAGCACATAAACATGTCACTGTCATTAGTACACTGTGGCACTAGCAGGGACTGAGCACATAAACATGTCACTGTCATTAGTACACTGTGACACTAGCAGGTACTGAGCACATAAACATGTCACTGTCATTAGTACACTGTGACACTAGCAGGTACTGAGCACATAAACATGTCACTGTCATTAGTACACTGTGACACTAGCAGGTACTGAGCACATAAACATGTCACTGTCATTAGTACACTGTGACACTAGCAGGTACTGAGCACATAAACATGTCACTGTCATTAGTACACTGTGACACTAGCAGGTACTGAGCACATAAACATGTCACTGTCATTAGTATACTGTGGCACTAGCAGGTACTGAGCACATAAACATGTCACTGTCATTAGTACACTGTGGCACTAGCAGGGACTGAGCACATAAACATGTCATTGTCATTAGTACACTGTGACACTAGCAGGGACTGAGCACATAAACATGTCACTGTCATTAGTACACTGTGGCACTAGCAGGGACTGAGCACATAAACATGTCACTGTCATTAGTACACTGTGGCACTAGCAGGGACTGAGCACATAAACATGTCACTGTCATTAGTACACTGTGACACTAGCAGGGACTGAGCACATAAACATGTCACTGTCATTAGTACACTGTGGCACTAGCAGGTACTGAGCACATAAACATGTCACTGTCATTAGTACACTGTGGCACTAGCAGACACTGAGCACATAAACATGTCACTGTCATTAGTACACTGTGGCACTAGCAGGGACTGAGCACATAAACATGTCACTGTCATTAGTACACTGTGGCACTAGCAGGCACTGAGCACATAAACATGTCACTGTCATTAGTACACTGTGGCACTAGCAGACACTGAGCACATAAACATGTCACTGTCATTAGTACACTGTGGCACTAGCAGGGACTGAGCACATAAACATGTCACTGTCATTAGTACACTGTGACACTAGCAGGCACTGAGCACCATAAAACATGTCACTGGTCATTAGTACACTGTTGTCATTAGCAGGTAGCTGAGCACATAAACATGTCACTGTCATTAGTACACTGTGTCACTAGCAGGGGAGCTGAGCACATAAACATGTCACTGTCATTAGTACACTGTGACACTAGCAGGTTCTGCGAACATAAACAATGTCACTGTCATTAGTACACTGTGACACTAGCAGGTACTGAGCACATAAACATGTTACTGTCATTAGTACACTGTGGCACTAGCAGGGTCTGAACACATAAACATGTCACTGGTCACTAGAGCTTAATGCTTCCTGTTTTTTTTGCTTTAGGTCTCAGATATAATAACAAAAAATAAGTTTGTACTTTTGAATGACATGTGCAGCAAATAGCGCTTGTGACACTGTGATGACTTTGCACAGCTGTAATGTGACCTGTGAGGTTTGGAGTCACAGTGCCACAAGCGCTTACTTTTGTATCCTCTCATTTTGTCTTTATCTTGGTGCGCCAGCTGAGGATTTTGTGCACTTTATCCGCTGCTCGTCTCCAGCACTTCTTGGGATGATAATTAATTGGAAGCTATTAACCTTAGCACTTCAGACCTTAATTAGTTTATGTGGCTGTGTCTTTATTGGTCGTACAGATTTGCATATTGTTAGGATGACGGTTCTTTCAAAGTCACAGAAAGTTGTAAAGAAAATTTTTTCTTAGAGTGAGTGTCACCTGACCAGATCTTGTATGTGACACACTCAGCTGTGAGCATGGCATGCTGAGTGTGAGTTTATGGGCATGTGACTGGCACAGCTGTGAGCATGGCATGCTGAGTGTGAGTGTATGGGCATGTGACCGGCACAGCTGTGAGTATGACATACTGAGTGTGAGTGTATGGGCATGTGACCGGCACAGCTGTGAGTATGACATACTGAGTGTGAGTTTATGGGCATGTGACAGGCACAGCTGTGAGTATGACATACTGAGTGTGAGTGTATGGGCATGTGACCGGCACAGCTGTGAGCATGGCATGCTGAGTGTGAGTGTATGGGCATGTGACTGGCACAGCTGTGAGCATGGCATGCTGAGTGTGAGTGTATGGGCATGTGACTGGCACAGCTGTGAGTATGACATACTGAGTGTGAGTGTATGGGCATGTGACCGGCACAGCTGTGAGCATGGCATGCTGAGTGTGAGTGTATGGGCATGTGACTGGCACAGCTGTGAGCATGGCATGCTGAGTGTGAGTGTATGGGCATGTGACCGGCACAGCTGTGAGCCTGGCATGCTGAGTGTGAGTGTATGGGCATGTGACCGGCACAGCTGTGAGCATGGCATGCTGAGTGTGAGTTTATGGGCATGTGACCGGCACAGCTGTGAGCATGGCATGCTGAGTGTGAGTTTATGGGCATGTGACCGGCACAGCTGTGAGTATGACATACTGAGTGTGAGTGTATGGGCATGTGACCGGCACAGCTGTGAGCATGGCATACTGAGTGTGAGTGTATGGGCATGTGACCGGCACAGCTGTGAGTATGACATACTGAGTGTGAGTGTATGGGCATGTGACCGGCACAGCTGTGAGCATGGCATGCTGAGTGTGAGTTTATGGGCATGTGACCGGCACAGCTGTGAGCATGGCATGCTGAGTGTGAGTTTATGGGCATGTGACCGGCACAGCTGTGAGTATGACATACTGAGTGTGAGTGTATGGGCATGTGACCGGCACAGCTGTGAGCATGGCATACTGAGTGTGAGTGTATGGGCATGTGACCGGCACAGCTGTGAGTATGACATACTGAGTGTGAGTGTATGGGCTTGTGACTGGCACAGCTGTGAGCATGGCATGTTGAGTGTGAGTGTATGGGCATGTGACTGGCACAGCTGTGAGCATGGCATGCTGAGTGTGAGTGTATGGGCATGTGACCGGCACAGCTGTGAGTATGACATACTGAGTGTGAGTGTATGGGCATGTGACTGGCACAGCTGTGAGCATGGCATGCTGAGTGTGAGTTTATGGGCATGTGACCGGCACAACTGTGAATATAACATACTGAGTGTGTGTTTATGGGCATGTGACTGGCACAGCTGTGAGCATGGCATGCTGAGTGTGAGTTTATGGGCATGTGACTGGCACAGCTGTGAGCCTGGCATACTGAGTGTGAGTATATGGGCATGTGACTGGCACAGCTGTAAGCATTACATACTGAGTGTGAGTTTATGGGCATGTGACTGGCACAGCTGTGAGCATGGCATGCTGAGTGTGAGTTTATGGGCATGTGACTGGCACAGCTGTGAGCATGGCATGCTGAGTGTGAGTGTATGGGCATGTGACTGACACAGCTGTGAGCATGGCATGCTGAGTGTGAGTGTATGGGCATGTGACTGGCACAGCTGTGAGTATTACATACTGAGTGTGAGTGTATGGGCATGTGACTGGCACAGCTGTGAGTATAACATGTGATCTCTGTAGTGTGCACGTCCTTATCTTATCACCACTGCGGAGGCCAGTTAGGGACAGATATGTAACAGGGTTAGGCATGTGATGTCTGCAGTGTGCACCTCCTTATCTTATCACCTCTGCTGAGGCCAGTTAGGGACATATATGTAGCAGAGTTAGGCTTGTGATGTCTGCAGTGTGCACTTCCTTATCTTATCACCTCTACTGAGGCCAGTTAGGGACAGATATGTAGCGGAGTTAGGCTTGTGATGTCTGCAGTGTGCACTTCCTTATCTTATCACCTGTGCTGAGGCCAGTTAGGGACAGATATGTAGCAGAGTTAGGCTTGTGATGTCTGCAGTGTGCACTTCCTTATCTTATCACCTGTGCTGAGGCCAGTTAGGGACAGATATGTAGCAGAGTTAGGCCTGTGATGTCTGCAGTGTGCACTTCCTTATCTTTTCATCGCTGCTGAGGCCAGTTAGGGACAGATACGTAGCAGAGTTAGGCTTGTGATGTCTGCAGTGTGCACTTCCTTATCTTATATTCTCTGCTTAGACCAGTTAGGGACAGATATGTAGCAGAGTTAGGCTTGTGATGTCTGCAGTGTGTGCTTCCTTATCTTATCACATTTGCTGAGGCCAGTAAGTGACAGATATGTAGCAGGGTTAGACATGTGATGTCTGCAGTGTGCACTTCATTATCTTATCACCTCTGCTGAGGCCAGTTAGGGACAGATATGTAGCAGGGTTAAGCATGTTATGTCTGCAGTGGGCACTTCCTTATTTTATCACCTCTGCTGAAGCCAGTTAGGAACAGATATGTAGCAGGGTCAGACGTGTGATGTCTGCAGTGTGCACTTCCTTATCTAATCATCTCTGCTGAGGCCAGTTAGGAACAGATATGTAGCAGGGTCAGACGTGTGATGTCTGCAGTGTGTACTTCCTTATCTAATCACCTCTGCTGAGGCCAGTTAGGGACAGATATGTTGCAGGGTTAAGCATGTTATGTCTGCAGTGTGCACTTCCTTATCTTATCACCTCTGCTGACGCCAGTTAGTTACAGATATGTAGCAGGGTCAGACATGTAAAGTCTGCTGTGTGCACAAACAAGGAACAGCATAGTCCTTGGTAGCAGGTCTGTTACATTGTATATCTGTGTATTTATGTGTATATGTATATCTGTGTATTTATGTATTTATATGTGTATATGTATAGCTGTGTATTCATGTGTATATGTATACCTGTGTATTCACGTGTATATGTATATCTGTGTGTTCATGTGTATTTATATATGTGTTTATATGTATATCTGTTTATTTATATGTGTATATGTATATCTGTGTATTTATGTATTTATATGTGTATATGTATAGCTGTGTATTCATGTGTATATGTATAGCTGTGTATTCACGTGTATATGTATTACTGTGTTTTCATGTGTATATGTATATCTGTGTATTCATGTGTATTTATATATGTGTTTATATGTATATCTGTGTATTTATATGTGTATATGTATATCTGTGTATATCTTATCACCTGTGCTGAGGCCAGTTAGGGACAGATATGTAGCAGAGTTAGGCTTGTGATGTCTGCAGTGTGCACTTCCTTATCTTATCACCTGTGCTGAGGCCAGTTAGGGACAGATATGTAGCAGAGTTAGGCTTGTGATGTCTGCAGTGTGCACTTCCTTATTTTTTCATCGCTGCTGAGGCCAGTTAGGGACAGATACGTAGCAGAGTTAGGCTTGTGATGTCTGCAGTGTGCACTTCCTTATCTTATATTCTCTGCTTAGGCCAGTTAGGGACAGAAATGTAGCAGAGTTAGGCTTGTGATGTCTGCAGTGTGTGCTTCCTTATCTTATCACATTTGCTGAGGCCAGTAAGTGACAGATATGTAGCAGGGTTAGACATGTGATGTCTGCAGTGTGCACTTCATTATCTTATCACCTCTGCTGAGGCCAGTTAGGGACAGATATGTAGCAGGGTTAAGCATGTTATGTCTGCAGTGGGCACTTCCTTATTTTATCACCTCTGCTGAAGCCAGTTAGGAACAGATATGTAGCAGAGTCAGACATGTGATGTCTGCAGTGTGCACTTCCTTATCTAATCATCTCTGCTGAGGCCAGTTAGGAACAGATATGTAGCAGGGTCAGACGTGTGATGTCTGCAGTGTGCACTTCCTTATCTAATCACCTCTGCTGAGGCCAGTTAGGGACAGATATGTAGCAGGGTTAAGCATGTTATGTCTGCAGTGTGCACTTCCTTATCTTATCACCTCTGCTGACGCCAGTTAGTTACCGATATGTAGCAGGGTCAGACATGTAAAGTCTTCAGTGTGCACCAACAAGGAACAGCATAGTCCTTGGTAGCAGGTCTGTTACATTGTATATCTGTGTATTTATGTGTATATGTATATCTGTGTATTTATGTATTTTTATGTGTATATGTATAAGTGTGTATTTATGTATTTATATGTGTATATGTATAGCTGTGTATTCATGTGTATATGTATACCTGTGTATTCACGTGTATATGTATATCTGTGTATTCATGTGTATTTATATATGTGTTTATATGTATATCTGTGTATTTATATGTGTATATGTATATCTGTGTATTTATGTATTTATATGTGTATATGTATATCTGTGTATTTATGTATTTATATGTGTATATGTATATCTGTGTATTCATGTGTATATGTATACCTGTGTATTTATGTGTATATGTATATCTGTGTATTCATGTGTATTTATATATGTGTTTATATGTATATATGTGTATTTATATGTGTATATGTATATCTGTGTATTTATATGTGTATATGTATATCTGTGTATTTATGTATTTATATGTGTATATGTATAGCTGTGTATTCATGTGTATATGTATACCTGTGTATTCACGTGTATATGTATATCTGTGTATTCATGTGTATATGTATAACTGTGTATTCATGTGTATTTATATATGTGTTTATATGTATATCTGTGTATTTATATGTGTATATGTATATCTGTGTATTTATGTATTTATATGTGTATATGTACATCTGTGTATTTATGTATTTATATGTGTATATGTACATCTGTGTATTTATGTATTTATGTGTGTATATGTATATCTGTGTATTTATATTTGTATATGTATATCTGTGTATTCATGTGTATATGTATATCTGTGTATTCACGTGTATATGTATATCTGTGTATTCATGTGTATTTATATACTGTATGTGTTTATATGTATAGCTGTGTATTTATATATGTGTATATATGTGTATCTGTATATACACACACATATGTATATATACTTTGGGGCCCTTTCAAACTGAAATATGAATTTGAAAAATAATTGTAATTCAATTTTAATGTTTAATAATGGGTTTTACTGTGTATTTACTGTAAATATATACCAATGTTCTTTACATAGGGGGAAATGTTTTATGTATTTTAAATTGATATTCCTATTTCTATCTGTCTATATACCTGTATATTTTCATATAGATATATAGGTATAAATATATATTTTACAAATAATATTGAATACAACAAAACCATTAAAGGGACAGTCTACAATAGAATTTTTATTGTTTTAAAAGATAGATAATCCCTTTATTTACCATTCCCCAGTTTTGCATAACCAGCAATGTTAAATAAAACACAGGAAAGTGATTACAAAATAACAAACATCTGGCTAGATTACGAGTTGTGCGTTAGAGGGTTAAAAAGCCGTGTTAAGAGGTCCCAACGCTGCTTTTTAACGCCCGCTGGTATTACGAGTCTTGCAAGTACAGGTGTACCGCTCACTTTTTTGGCCAGACTCGGAAATACCGCGAATCCACTTACGTCAATTGCGTATCCTATATTTTCAATGGGACTTGCATAGCGCCGGTATTACAAGTCTTCCAAAAAGTGAGCGGTAGACCCTCTCCTGTCAAGCCTGGTACCGCATTTAAAGTCAGTAGTTAAGAGTTTTACACTACAACGCCGTAGCATAAAACTCTTAACTAAAGTGCTAAAAAGTACACTAACACCCATAAACTACCGATTAACCCCTAAACCGAGGCCCTCCCACATCGCAAACACTAAAATAAATTTTTTAACCCCTAATTTGCCGAACCGGACATCGTTGCCACTATAATAAACATATTAACCCCTAAACCGTCGCAATCCCGCAATGCAAACACTATTTAAATATTATTAACCCCTAATCTGCCGGCCCTAACATGGCCGACACCTACCTACATTTATTAACCCCTAAACACTATTTAAATATTATTAACCCCTAATCTGCCGGCCCTAACATCACCGACACCTACCTACATTTATTAACCCCTAATCTGCTGCCCTCAACGTCGCTGCCACTATAATAAAGTTATTAACCCCTAACCCCCCTAACTTAAATATAATTACAATAAATCTAAATAAAATTACTACAATTCACTAAATTATTCCTATTTAAAACTAAATACTTGCCTATAAAATAAACCCTAAGCTAGCTACAATATAACTAATAGTTACATTGTATCTAGCTTAGGGTTTATTTTTATTTTACAGGCAACTTTAAATTTATTTTAACTAGGTACAATAGTTATTAAATAGTTATTAACTATTTAACAACTTCCTAGTTAAAATAAAGACAAATTTACCAGTAAAATAAAACCTAAACTAAGTTACAAATACACCAAACACTAAACTATAATTAAATAAATTACCTAAACTAAATACAATTAATTGCAATTTTAAAAAATTATCTAAAGTACGGAAAAAACAAACACTAAATTACAGAAAATAATAAAATAATTACAAGATTTTTAAACTAATTACACCTACTCTTATCCCCCTAACAAAATAAAAAAGCCCCCCAAAATAAAAAAAGCCCTACCCTACACTAAATTACAAATAGCCCTTAAAATCAGCTCTTTTACCTGTAAAAAATGTTTACAAATACCCCCCCAACATTAAAACCCACCACCCACACAACCAATCCTACTCTAAAACCCACCCAATCCCCCCTTAAAAAAACCTAACATTAACCCCTTGAAGATCACCCTACCGTGAGACGTCTTCACCCAACCGGGCAGAAGTGGTCCTCCAGACGGGCAGAAGTCTTCATCCAAGCAGGGCAGAAGAGGTCCTACTAAATGTAGTTAGGTTACGGCGACATTGGGGGCGGCAGATTAGGGGTTAATAAATATAATGTAGGGTTCGGCGATGTTGGAGGCAGCAGAGTAGGGGTTCATAAGTATAATGTAGGTGGCGGCGGTGTCCGGAGTGGCAGATTAGGGGTTAATAATATAATGTAGGTGCCAGCGATGTCGGGGGCGGCAGATTAGGGGTTAATAAGTGTAATATTAGGGGTGTTTAGACTTGGGGTTCATGTTAGGGTGTTAGGTATAGACATAAAAAGTATTTCCCCAAGAATCAATGGGGCTGCGTTAGGAGCTGAACGCTGCTTTTTTTCAGGGTTTTTTTTTTCAGCCGGCTCTCCCCCATTGATTCCTATGGGGAAATAGTGCACGAGCACGTTTTACCTGCTCACTGCTAACGTAAGCAGCGATGGTATTGAGGTGAGATGGGGAGCAAAACTTTGGTCTTCGCTCACTTTTTTGCGGTTAAAGCCGGTTTTCTAAAAACCCGTAATACCAGCGCTGTCTGCAAGTGAGCGGTGAGCATAAACTGCTCGTTAGCACCGCACCCCTGTTAACGCAAAACTCGTAATCTAGGTGATAGCGTGAAATAGGTGAAAAAATCTCCTCAGTTAGGGAAGAGATGATCAGTTCTCAGATGTTCCTCCAATAAAATGCAGAGGAGAAGCCCCTTCTATTAGCGTTAAACAGTTTCAGAAGCGCTATTTGCTAGAAGGTAAAGTCAGATACATTTACCAGACCAGTCCTGGGTTTTAACGGCTTTTGAAACTGACAAAAAATATACAACTACTACAGGTTCAAATCCTGAAAATTCAAACATCTTTATTAACTATATTTGAAGTCATTATCTAATCCTCACTGTTTTTAAACAGATTGTCTTATATACACCGATTTTATATGTACAGTGGGGCAAAAAAGTATTTAGTCAGCCACCAATTGTGCAAGTTCTCCCACTTAAGAAGATGAGAGAGGCCTGTAATTGTCATCATAGGTATACCTCAACTATGAGAGACAAAATGTGGAAACAAATCCAGACAATCACATTGTCTGATTTGGAAAGAATTTATTTGCAAATTATAGTGGAAAATAAGTATTTGTTCAATATCAGAAATTCATCTCAATACTTTGTTATATATCCTTTGTTGGCAATGACAGAGGTCAAACGTTTTCTGTAAGTCTTCACAAGGTTGTCAAACACTGTTGCTGGTATGTTGGCCCATTCCTGCATGCAGATCTCCTCTAGAGCAGTGATGTTTTGGGGCTGTCGCTGGGCAACACAGACTTTCAACTCCCTCCAAAGGTTTTCTATGGGGTTGAGATCTGGAGACTGGCTAGGCCACTCCAGGACCTTGAAATGCTTCTTACGAAGCCACTCCTTCATTGCCCGGGTGGTGTGTTTGGGATCATTGTCATGCTGAAAGACCCAGCCACGTTTCATCTTCAATGCCCTTGCTGATGGAAGGAGGTTTGCACTCAAAATCTCACGATACACGGCCCCATTCATTCATTCATGTACACGGATCAGTCGTCCTGTTCCCTTTGCAAAGAAACAGCCCCAAAGCATGATGTTGCCACCCCCATGCTTCACAGTAGGTATGGTGTTCTTTGGTTGCAACTCAGCATTCTCTCTCCTCCAAACACGACGAGTTGTGTTTCTACCAAACAGTTCTACTTTGGTTTCATCTGACCATATGACATTCTCTCAATCCGCTTCTGGATCATCCAAATGCTCTCTAGCATACTTCAGACGGGCCCGGACATGTACTGGCTTAAGCAGGGTGACACGTCTGGCACTGCAGGATCTGAGTCCCTGGTGGGGTAGTGTGTTACTGATGGTAGCCTTTGTTATGTTGGTCTCAGCTCTCTGCAGGTCATTCACTAGGTCCACCCGTGTGGTTCTGGTATGTTTGCTCACCGTTCTTGTGATCATTTTGACCCCACGGGGTGAGATCTTGCGTAGAGCCCCAGATCGAGGGAGATTATCAGTGGTCTTGTATGTCTTCCATTTTCTAATTATTGCTCCCACAGTTGAGTTCTTCACATCAAGCTGCTTGCCTATTGCAGATTCAGTCTTCCCAGCGTGGTGCAGGTCTACAATTTTGTTTCTGGTGTTCTTCGACAGCTCTTTGGTCTTCACCATAGTGGAGTTTGGAGTGTGACTGTTTGAGGTTGTGGACAGGTGTCTTTTATACTGATAACAAGTTCAAACAGGTGCCATTAATACAGGTAATGAGTGGAGGACAGAGGAGCCTCTTCTAGCCTGCTCTCCTTCTTGCTTGTCTCTCCCATGCCACAGCCACTGCCCTCCCCCTGCCTACCAGCACAGCACAGGTAACTCCCTTTGTTAACTTTATTCCTACAGCCACTGCCCTGCCCCCCCACCGCTCAGCCCTCCCACCTCTAAGCACCTATTTAATGGAAGTTGCTGCTGCCTTACTCTGAGACTGCAGCCTCTTCTAGCCTGCTCTCCTTCTTGCTTGTCTCTCCCATGCCACAGCCACTGCCCTCCCCCCACCTACCAGCACAGCACAGGTAACTCCCTTTTTTAACTTTATTCCTACAGCCACTGCCCTGCCCCCCACCTCCCAGCACCTATTTAATGGAAGTTGCTGCATGACCGCGCAGCAGCTGCGCGCAGAGGAGTACGGTGCTGGCGCGCCAAAGGCAAGACCGTCTGCGCCCGTCCGCACCTGGACCGCGTCAAGCGCCACTAACCCTGGCTCCCACAACCACCGCCACTACGATGCCAGCACCATCCTCCATCTCAACAACGGTAGATCATCTGCCTGCCACCACGCATCCCCGACGAACACCATAGGACCCTTCACCCGCCGCAACTGCGCCTTCTCCTCCCTCTGAACCACTAACATGCCAGTCACCTCACACGCCTTCTCCTCCCTCCAAACCACTAACCTGCCAGTCACCTCATGCAAAAACAGCCGCAACCACTTCAACTGCATCCTCCTCAACACCAGCTCCATCCGCAAGAACGCCGTCGAAATCTGGAACCTGCTCAACTCCACCTCCCCAGATGTTGCCTTCCTTACTGAAACCTGGCTGAACCCCACATCAATGCCTGACATCGCCATCTCCATCCCCAACGGATACAAGATCTCCCACAAGGACCGCAGCAACCGACCGGGAGGAGGCATAGCCATCGTCCACAAACACTCCCTCCACGTCACAACCAGCTCCGTGGCACCCTCACCTCCTGGACCTCGTCCTGCCTTCTGTGACTCCATCACCGACCTCATCGCACCCCATGCCCTCGCCTCAACAGACTACATCCTCCTCGGTGACCTCAACTTCCACCTAGACAACCCCAATGACCACAACACTGCCAACCTCGTAGAAAACCTTGGAACTATCGGACTAAAGCAACTCGTCAACTCCCCAACCCACTCAGCCGGACACACACTCGACCCTGTCTTCTCTGCAGGCAACCACATCTCAGTCAACCACATCACCGAACTCCACTGGACCGACCACCATTGCATACATTTTTCCTTCAACAAACCAACTGCACACCTCCGGCAGCACCACCCACCCCGTAGAAACTGGAACAACATCACCGAAGACCAACTGCACCCTGAACAAGTGCCCCCCAGCTACCTCCAAAGATGCCAACTCCTCCGCCCACAACCTCCACCACTGGCTCACAGACTACGCCAACACCCTCGCCCCTCTCAAGAAACCGTCCAACCGCCAACCCACCAACAAGGCTAGTTGGTTCACCCCTGCCCTCCAGGACTCCAAACGCCACTGCAGGCGATTGGAAAGGACCTGGAGATCCAGCAAGACCCCCTCAAATAAAACAGCCTACAAAGAAGCCATCACTACCCACCACCACCTCATCAAAACCACCAAGAAGACAGCCATCCAAGATAGAATCAATGCAAACGTCCACAACAGCAAGGAGCTATTCACAGTAATCAAGGAATTCTCCAATCCCAACAGCGACGCCAACCACATCCCGCCCTCCCAGGACCTCTGCGATAACCTTGCAATGTACTTCCACCGCAAGATCGTCGACATCTATGACAGCTTTGCGCCCCAGAACTCACCCACCACCACCTACCCACCAACTCCCACCGATACCTCACCCAAATAAACCAACGCCTACCCCCCACTGACCATCTGGAGCCACCTCACCACAGAGGACACCATCAGAATCATGAGATCGATCAACTCTGGAGCACCCTCGGACCCATGCCCGCATCACATTTTCAACAAAGCGGGTGACACCATTGCCCCCGAGCTCTGCAGCACCATCAACTCCTGCTCCATCAACAGCAACACCTTTATTATGCCTGAGGAAACAGTCTGAGACTGAGAAACGCGTCGCAATTTAATATTATTTTATTAAAGTGATTTTAACTTTTACTATAAACACTTGCTGCCTATGAACTGGTTTTTATCTGAGGATATCACTGACCTAAAGACCACTGAGAGGACTATTGCATGCTGTATGCCACGAGCTAAGTCTGTTGGGTGACTGAATTAATCCCAGCTTGTCTCTATAGCATCATTGGGGATGCTTCACCAAATGTGAGTTCAAAATCTTATACTACTATCTGGTGTGAAATCACTCTAGTCATACAATACTAGGCCATATAGGCTTTTTTGTGTTTTCTATTTTACACAGACCCTGAACAACTCGAGAGGCCGGTCTGCTGGGTGACTGTTATAGATCCCAGACTGTGTCATTTGCACCAATTGAGGTGCTCCAATACATGTGAGTTCAACTATATAGTAAAATCTACATAAATTTGGAAACTACAATATTGGGCCATGTGGCGCATCTGTCTCTGTTTGATATTTTAGATTGCTTAATTGGATCCTGGTCTGGACCACTACAGATTGCTGCCTTGGTATTCTACTATCAAGACCTTTATAAAGGACAATATAGTGATCATTGTCACCCATTAACCACTATCTTTGAGTGAGATATAACTATCCTATTAACATTGTGATTATCAAATTGTTTAGGCTAACATCTATTTACTCTGTTCACAACGTATATACTAGTTTTGAGTGAGATACAACTGTCCTATTAACATTGTGATTATCAAATTGTATAGGTTAACATCTATTTACTCTGTCCACAACATATATACTAGTTACTACTGAATCAGTGTATCATCATTTATACTGAAAAGTGCATTTCTATTGGTAACATATAAGCTACCTCATATACTACATATTACCATTTATAGATACTCTCAAGGGCGCCCCCTTTTCTTTTGTTGTATCAACAGCAACACCTTCCCAGATGACTGGAAGCACACAGAATTAAAAACCCTATTGAAAAAACCCATGGCTGACCCCAATGATCCGAAGAACTACCGCCCAATCTCTTTGCTCCCCTTTGCGGCCAAAGTCATCGAGAAGTCCATCAACGCGCAACTCATTGACTACATCGAAGCCAACCACACCCTGGACCCTCCCAATCCGGTTTCAGGAGCAACCACAGCACCGAGACCGCACTCCTTGCTGCCACAGACGACATCCTCACCCTACTCGACTGAGGAGAGACCGCCGCCTTCATTCTCCTAGACCTCTCAGCAGCATTCGACACTGTCTCCCACCTCACCCTCCGCAACCGACTACACGATGCCGGCATACACGACAAATGGATCACCTCCTTCCTCACCGGCAGAACCCAGAAAGTTAGACTCCCACCCTTCACCTCCAAGCCCACAGAAATCAGCTGCGGTGTACCCCAAGGCTCTTCGCTGAGCCCCACCCTATTCAACATCTACATGGTCCCTCTCTCTGCCATCGCCCGACGACACGACCTCAACATCGTCTCCTACGCCGACGACACCCAGCTAATCATCTCACTCACCAGTGACCCCACCACCGCCAAGAGAAACGCCCATGAAGGGCTGACAGCAGTCACCACCTGGATGAGCTACAACTGCCTAAAGCTGAACGCAGACAAGACCAAAGTCCTCCTCCTCGGTCCCACCACATCCGCTTGGAATAACTCCTGGTGGCCCACAGACCTCGGACACCCTCCAACCCCCACAGACCATGCACGAAATCTAGGCATCATCCTGGATTCTCATCGCTCTCCATGGACCGGCAAATCAACGCCATCTCTTCTGCATGATTCCACACACTTCACCTTCTGCGAAAGATCTTCAAATGGATCCCAACTGAGACCAGGAAGACTGTCACTCACGCCCTCATCAGCAGCCGACTGGACTATGGTAACGCACTCTACGCCGGCACCACCATCAAGCTCCAAAAGAGACTACAGCGCATCCAGAACTCCTCGGCCAGACTAATCCTTGACATCCCTCGTCAATGCCACATCACCAAACACCTGCGGGACCTGCACTGGCTCCCCATCAACAAAAGAATAACCTTCGAGCTTCTCACCCACGCATTCAAAGCCCTCCACAGTCCCGAATTACCTTCTACGCCCCCTGCCAGACAACTTCGATCGGCCGCCCAAGCCCTCGCTGTCATCCCTCGCATCAGGAAAACAACAGCGGGAGGCAGATCCTTCTCTCACCTGGCAGCCAAGACTTGGAACACCCTCCCGCTGCACCTCAGACAAGCAACCGCCCTAAGTTCAGAAAGGACCTCAGGACCTGGCTCTTCAACTGAACTACAACCCTCAGCTCCTTGAGACCCTTACGGGTGAATAGCCGCACTTTACAAGAACCCAATAGATAGATAGATAGATAGATAGATAGATAGAAGAAGATACAGGTCTGTGAGAGCCAGAAATCTTGCTTGTTTGTAGGTGACCAAATACTTATTTTCCACCATAATATGCAAATAAATTCTTTCCAAATCAGACAATGTGATTGTCTGGATTTGTTTCCACATTTTGTCTCTCATAGTTGAGGTATACCTATGATGAAAATTACAGGCCTCTCTCATCTTCTTAAAGGACCAGTAAACACAGTAGATTTGCATAATCAACAAATGCAAGATAACAAGACAATGCAATAGTACTTAGTCTGAACTTCAAATGAGTAGTAGATTTTTTTATAACAAATTTCAAAGTTATGTATATTTCCACTCCCCCTGTACCATGTGATAGCAATCAGCCAATCACAAATGCATATACGTTTAGTCTGTGAATTCTTGCACATGCTCAGTAGGAGCTGGTGATTCAAAAAGTGTAAATATAAAAGAATGTGCACATTTTTTTTAATGGAAGTAAATTGGAAAGTTGTTTAAAATACATGCTGTATCTAAATCATGCAAATTTAATTTGACCTGAGTGTCCCTTTAAGTGGGAGAACTTGCACAATTGATGACTGACTAATTACTTTTTTGCCCCACTGTTCTTATAATGTGCTCTTAAAAACCGCATTTGTTATTTATATATAGAAGCCACTCACATTCCTCTTGCAGCTAAAGCCACTACCCCTTTCACTTGTGCACTCTGGAACTCTCGCTCTGTTTGCAACAAGCTCACTTCTATGCATGACCTCTTTATCTCCCGCTCCCTCAACCTTCCGGCCCTAACAGAAACCTGGCTCTCTCCCCTAGACACAGTATCCACTGCTGCTCTGTCACATGGGGGTCTCCATTTCAGCCAAACTCCTAGGTCTGGTAATAGACAAGGAGGTGGTGTAGGTATTTTACTTTCCTCTCGTTGCACCTTTCAACAAATACATCCCATCTCTTCCCTCACATTTCCCTCATTCGAAATCCACATGATTCGCTTATTCTCCCTCCTCTCTGTACGTGTTGCAGTCATATACCAACCCCCTGGCTCCTCAACTCAATTTCTAGATCACTTGGCTGCATGGCTACCTTATTTACTTTCCTCAGACACCCCTTCCCTCATTCTTGGTGACTTTAACATCCCTCTTGACAATCCCACTGCCTTATCTGCAAAACAACTTCTGCAACTCACTTCCTCTTTCAGCTTGTTACAATGGACTGATTCTCCCCCTCACACAGACTGTCACTCCCTTGACCTGATCTTTTGCTATCGATGCACCCTCTCAAACTTCATAAACTCCCCCTTTCCTCATTCTGACCACTATCTCCTTACTTGCAACATATCATCCCTCCCTACAACTCTCCCTCCTTCTACGCCTAACACCAAACTTCACAGAAGCATTATGTCATTAGATCAGCAACAGCTTGCTAATTCCCTCAAACCTCTCCTCTCATCCTTCTCCTTTTCTTGCCCTGACCAATCTATCTGCCACTATAATTCCACCCTTACATCTGTCCTTGACAATCTGGCCCCTCTTACCATTGCTCGGAAATCAAACATTCATCCTCAGCCCTGGCATACTCCTCTGACACGGTACCTAATCAGATGTTCCCGTACTGCTGAACGACACTGGAGAAAATCTCGGAGTTCAGCTTATTTTCTTCATTACAAATTCATCTTGAACTCCTACTATTCTGCCCTTAATCTCCATAAGCAACACTACTTCTCTACTCTTATCTCTAATCTTTCTTCAAACCCAAAACGTCTGTTCTCCACTTTCAATACTCTCCTCCGCCCTCCCCCACCTCCCAATACAACTTCTCTGTGAGCTCAAAACTTTGCCAGCCACTTCAATAACAAAATCGACTCCATCAGAAATGAAATCAGCTCTCAACATAATTCCATTCTCTCCCCCCCTCAAATGCTCTCAATCAACCACAACCCACATAACCTTAAACTTAGCTCATTCTCCCCTGTTACTGAGGAAGAAGTTTCGGCACTTATACTGCCACCTCACTACTTGTCCCCTTGACCCTATCTAATCACAGCTACTCCCCTCCCTCTTTGCTTACCCCCATACTAACACACATTTTCAACCTCTCCCTCAGCACCGGTATATTTCCCTCATCGCTGAAACATGCACTGGTCACACCTATCCTTAAAAAACCTTACCTTGATCCTACCTTCCCATCCAACTGCTGCCCTATTTCCCTCCTCCCTCTTGCCTCAAAGCTTCTTGAAAAACTAGTATATGCACGCCTATCTCATTTCCTTACGTTAAACTCCCTTCTTGACCCTCTGCAATCTGGATTTCGTCCCCATCACTCCACAGAGACAACAATTGTTAAGGTTACCAATGACCTAATTACAGCAAAATTAAAAGGCCACTTCTCTCTGCTTATCCTCCGTGATCTGTCTGCAGTCTTTGATACTGTTGACCATCCTCTTTTGCTCCAAACCCTCCAATCCTTTTCCATCTGTGACACAGCCCTCTCGTGGCTCTCTTCCTACCTGTCAAACCGTACCTTTAGTGTAGCCTTCTCTGGGGCCTCCGCTGCCCCATCACCACTTTCTGTCAGAGTACCGCAAGGCTCTGTCCTCGGTCCCCTTCTCTTCTCAATCTACATGTCATCACTAGGTTCCCTAATAAAGTCCCAACGGTTTACAATATCATCTATATGCCGACGACAAATCTACTTCTCTACACCAGACCTATCTCCTTCCTTGCTAACCCGTATCACTAACTGTCTTTCTCACATCTCTTCCTGGATGTCCTCTCACTACCTCAAGCTAAATCTCTCTAAAACTGAGCTCCTTATTTTCCCCCCTTCTTCCAAAATCTCCACCCCCAATCTCTCTATAACTGTCGACAACTCCATCATTACCCCTACCCCGCATGCCCGATGTCTCGGGGTCACATTTGACTCAGATCTTTCTTTCACTCCTCACATTCAGTCCTTGGCTAAAGCCTGCAGCTTCCACCTTAAAAACATCTCTAAAATTAGACACTTCCTTACACTAGAAACAACTAAGATTTTAATCCACTCTCTCATCCTTTCCCGCCTTGACTACTGCAACTCTGTCCTCTCTGGTCTCCCCACCTGCCGCCTAGCTTACAATCCTTAATGAATGCCTCTGCCAGACTCATCTTCCTTACAAGTTGCTCTTCATCTGCTGCACCTCTCTGCTAATCCCTTCACTGGCTTCCTCTTGCCTCCAGGATTAAACACAAAATTCTCACTCTGACATACAAAGCCCTCAACTGCACTGCTCCCCCCTGTAACTCAGACCTTGTCTCCAGATACTCTCCCTCCCGTGCCCTTCTCTCTGCTCATGACCTCCTACTCTCCTCCTCTATGGTTAACTCATCGCACTCCCATTTACAGGACTTCTCCAGACTGGCTTCTATCTTTTGGAACTCTCTGCCTCGCTCTACAAGACTCTCCCCTAGTTTTGAAAGCTTCAAGTGCTCCCTAAAGACTCTACTGTTCAGGGATGCATACAACCTACGCTAACCTTACTTCATACCAGTTCCACTCCTCCATTGCTATCCCCTGAACCCCCTTAGCATGTAAGCCTGAGAGCCCAATTATTTGTAGATCACCTTCTTAAGAGCTGACTACAACAGTGCAACTCTTGGTAGGGCCCTCTACCCATTTGATCCCTATAATTGTTTTGTTGTACTCCGCTTTGTTTATAGCACTGCGGAATCTGTTGGCACTCTACAAATAACTGATAATAATAAGCCCCACACTGACTCAGATACTATTGGCTAATGGACTTTGATCAGCCAACCAATAAGGAACAAGAACTGACTTTAAAATGTTTGAAAGGAGGACAGATTATTCTCCTTGAAAAAGCTGTGTTCATACAGTGAAACGTACGTTGGAGATTAGTGTCACAAAGAGGGGCGGGACTACCAACTGACACTGACAGGCAGCGTTTAGGTGAACTGATTGCAATGGATTGTTGTGAGACTATTACTCTTGTGTAATTGTACTATCACCTTTGCCTGAGTCCACGGTTTAAACCCTGAGTGACATAGTTGTCTTGTTGAGTTTAATTGATGTATTTTATGTAATAAATTGCTTTTAATAAGAAGAGATCCTGCTTTGATACAGCCAAACTCAGGGCTGGTCTTAGCTCTGGTAAATGTGAGTATCTGACTTTATCTTCTAGCAAATAACACTTTTAAAAGAGTGTAACGCTATTAGAAGGGCCTTCTCCTTTCTGTGTTTTATTTGAGGAGCCTCTGAGACCTGACTTACAACGACCAATTGGATACATATAAGAAAATGTTGCCTATATATATTTACAAAAAAAAACATCATATATATATATATATTTTAAAATAAATAGAACATTTTCTTCTATGTGAAGAACATTGGAATGTAAAATATTCATAACGATCTTCGGGCTAGCGTTGTAGGTTTAACTCCTGTCGGGTTAGCGCATGAGCGATACGTTTTTCTCCAGCTTGCGCTCTCCATTGAAGTTTAAGGGGAGAAGTTAGCACGGTTGAGATTTCCGAAGTCCTAAAGTTAGCTTGTGTCTGGCTTTCGTGGAAACATTTTACTTTCAATTTGTAGCACTTGCGTGGGTTAAAAGTTTAACAAATTAGTAATCTTGCTGAATGCCAGAGCTACGGGCAACGCAGGAAAACTATCACTTTAAATGAGAATAATTTATCTGACAGTTTATTATTCATGTCATATTGAGGATCTAATATTTGTGTCCATCAGAAAATAAATTCATACATTTATTAGAGTATCTTTGATATGTTGGTATTTTTCTCCACCCACAACTCTTTGTTAATATTTTGTTAGAAATTGTCAGAGATCTATTTCCCTTTTTGAAGGTATGAATACCTCAAGAAGACTAACAAGATACAAAACAAAAGCAGAAACCACTTGACAAAGATCTGTGCGCGGAGCAGACGCACTAACAGAGGAAGCGCACACACTATTTAATACGTCATTTTCATTCTTTTAATCTTTTATTTTGATTATTTAATTGTGTAAAAAAGTTTTAAAAAAAGTTTTTCTCATTTTCTTTTGATGACTCAGTTCTGCATTATAAATGCAGAAGTCTCTTGCACAGTCGCGAGTCACTCACGCCCATCTGCGCCAGGCCCCACAGATCTGCTGAAATTCTCGGCTTCCTCTCCAGAAGGATTTCTGCTGATGCTTGGAAAGCAAAACGCATCTTCCTTAAATCAGCTGTCTATTTATAGCGCTAAATTATACTCTGTAAGCAACATAAATACCCAGCGCTGTTATTAAGCTGTCACAAGCAAACGCTCTTTAAAAAAAAAAAAACAATCTTCACACTGTGAAAATCTCATTATTAAAAGCAGCAAACGTGTGACTGTGCCAGCACCTGTGATTGGAGAGTCAGTGACACCTTCATTAATTCGTAAACAGCTCATCTTCTATTATTTGTAAACTTGACCCACGCCGCTTAATCATAGATACGTCTGCACTCGACAAAAGGGATTTCTTTACGCTGGGAGATTAGATGGATGAGTCTCAGCTCTTGGTGAGCATAATGAGAAAGGCGCCAACGGTATTATAGGAAGTACCAATAAAAATACACCTGTCGCGTTTCGCACATTTTGTATTTCATTGAATCGCAGCCAGATGAATCAGATGACCTCAGTAATGTTGCCCAGCTAGAGTCTGAGCACAGCCAGGTAATGAGAGGTCCAATTATGTCACCAAAGCTCAGTGTGTGACATTATTCTGTGTACAAGAAATCACAATCTTATGCTTGTTTTCAGCAGATAACGATGTCAGAAAGTCATGTGCTTAATCAGTGATCACAATCACAAATTCATTTCCTCTCCATACAACATACGCTATTTCTTTGCCTTGTTGATCTGTAATGATAACATAATAACCTCATTAGAAAAGAAATGGTCATTATTAAAGAGAAACAATATGGCGTCCTGGAGGTTTGGTAATGACATGAGAGGGGAAGGGTCTGTATCGAGCTGTACGTAGTGACGCTATTCGGAAGATATGCGTAGCTCCAGATCTCAGTGCATTGCTGTTCCAAAAAAAGCAGAATCTGATGATCGTCTTCTTCCTGATTCGTTACAGGACGATGTGCACGAATGCCCCTAAACATACAGTACATATCTATTAATAGCTGCTGTCTGTGATTAACCTGTTGTGTGCTAAACCGTACAGATATGTCTGTGATTAACCTGTTGTGTGCTAAAGCGTACAGATGTGTCTGTGATTAACCTGTTGTGTGCTAAACCGTACAGATATGTCTGTGATTAACCTGTTGTGTGCTAAAGCGTACAGATGTGTCTGTGATTAACCTGTTGTGTGCTAAACCGTACAGATATGTCTGTGATTAACCTGTTGTGTGACTGTGCTAAACCGTACAGATATGTGTGTGATTAACCTGTTGTGTGCTAAACCGTACAGATATGTGTGTGATTAACCTGTTGTGTGCTAAACCGTACAAATGTGTGTGGTTAACCTGTTGTGTGCTAAACCGTACAGTTCTGTGTGTAATTAACCTGTTGTGTGCTAAACCGTACAGATGTGTGTGGTTAACCTGTTGTGTGCTAAACCGTACAGTTGTGTGTGTAATTAACCTGTTGTATGCTAAACCATACAGATGTGTGTAATTAACCTGTTGTATGCTAAACCATACAGATGTGTGTAATTAACCTGTTGTGTGCTAAACCGTACAGATATGTTTATGATTAACCTGTTGTGTGCTATAGCGTACAGATGTGTCTGTGGTTAACCTGTTGTGTGCTAAACCATACAGATGTGTGTAATTAACCTGTTGTGTGCTAAACCGTACAGATATGTTTGTGATTAACCTGTTGTGTGCTAAAGCGTACAGATATGTATGTGATTAACCTGTTGTGTGCTAAAGCTTACAGATATGTCTGTGATTAACCTGTTGTGTGCTAAACCGTACAGATGTGTGCAATTAACCTGTTGTGTGCTAAACCGTACAGATATGTTTGTGATTAACCTGTTGTGTGCTAAAGCGTACAGATATGTGTGTGATTAACCTGTTGTGTGCTAAACCGTACAGATATGTCTGTGATTAACCTGTTGTGTGCTAAACCGTACAGATGTGTGTGATTAACCTATTGTGTGCTAAACTGTATAGATATGTGTGTGATTAACCTGTTGTGTGCTAAACCGTACAGATATGTGTGTGATTAACCTGTTGTGTGCTAAACTGTACAGATATGTGTGTGATTAACCTGTTGTGTGCTAAACTGTACAGATATGTGTGTGATTAACCTGTTGTGTGCTAAACTGTACAGTTGTGTGTGTGATTAACCAGCTGTGTGCTAAACCGTACAGATATGTGTGTGATTACCCTGTTGTGTGCTAAACCGTACAGATATGTGTGTGATTAACCTGTTGTGTGCTAAACCGTACAAATATGTGTGTGATTAACCTGTTGTGTGCTAAAGCTTACAGATATGTGTGTGATTAACCTGTTGTGTACTAAACCGTACAGATATGTGTGTGATTAACCTGTTGTGTGCTAAACCGTACAGATATGTGTATGATTAACCTGTTGTGTGCTAACCCGTACAGATATGTGTGTGATTAACCTGTTGTGTGCTAAACCATGCAAATATGTGTGTGATTAACCTGTTGTGTGATAAACCGTACAGATGTGTGTGTGATTAACCTGTTGTGTGCTAAACCGTACAGATATGTGTGTGATTAACCTGTTGTGTGCTAAACTGTACAGATATGTTTGATTAACCTGTTGTGTGCTAAACCGTACAGAGGTGTGTGATTAACCTGTTGTGTGCTAAACCATACAGATGTGTGTGTGGTTAACCTGTTGTGTGCTAAAGCTTACAGATATGTGTATGATTAACCTATTGTGTGCTAAACCGTACAGATATGTGTGTGATTAACCTGTCGTGTACTAAACCGTAAAGATATGTGTGTGATTAACCTGTTGTGTGCTAAAGCTTACAGATATTTGTGTGATTAACCTGTTGTGTGCTAAACCATACAGATATGTGTGTAATTAACCTGTTGCGTGCTAAACTGTAAAGATATGTGTGATTAACCTGTTGTGTGCTAAACCATACAGATATGTGTGTGATTAACCTGTTGTGTGCTAAACAGTACAGATGTGTGTGTGATTAACCTGTTGTGTGCTAAACCCTATAGATATGTGTGTGATTAACCTGTTGTATGCTAAACTGTACAGATATGTTTGATTAACCTGTTGTGTGCTAAACCATACAGATGTGTGTGATTAACCTGTTGTGTGCTAAACCGTACAGATGTGTGTGTAATTAACCTGTTGTGTGCTAAAGCTTACAGATATGTGTATGATGAATCTGTTGTGTGCTAAACTCTACAGATATGTGTGTGATTAACCTGTTGTGTGCTAAACCATACAGATATGTGTGTGATTAACCTGTTGTGTACTAAACCGTACAGATATGTGTGTGATTAACCTGTTGTGTGCTAAAACTTACAGATATGTGTGTGATTAACCTATTGTGTGCTAAACCGTACAGATATGTGTGTAATTAACCTGTTGCGTGCTAAACTGTACAGATATGTGTGATTAACCTGTTGTGTGCTAAACCATACAGATATGTGTGTGATTAACCTGTTGTGTGCTAAACCGTACAGATGTGTGTGTGATTAACCTGTTGTGTGCTAAACTCTATAGATATGTGTGTGATTAACCTGTTGTGTGCTAAACTGTACAGATGTTTGTGATTAACCTGTTGTGTGCTAAACCGTACAGATATGCATGTGATTAACCTGTTGTGCATTAAACCGTACAGATGTTTGTGATTAACCTGTTGTGTACTAAACCTTACAGATATGTGTGTGATTAACCTGTTGTGTGCTAAACCGTACAGATATGTGTGTGATTAACCTGTTGTGTGCTAAACCGTACAGATGTGTGTGATTAACCTGTTGAGTGCTAAACCGTACAGATGTGTGTGATTAACCTGTTGTGTGCTAAACCATACAGATATGTGTGTGATTAACCTGTTGTGTGCTAAAGCTTACAGATATGTGTGTTATTAACCTGTTGTGTGCTAAACCGTACAGATGTGTGTGATTAACCTGTTGTGTGCTAAACCATACAGATATGTGTGTGATTAATCTGTTGTGTGCTAAAGCTTACAGATATGTGTGTTATTAACCTGTTGTGTGCTAAACCGTACAGATGTGTGTGATTAACCTGTTGTGTGCTAAACTGTACAGATGTGTGTGTGATTAACCTGTTATGTGCTAAAGCTTACAGATATGTGTGTAATTAACCTGTTGTGTGCTAAACTGTACAGATATGTGTGCGATTAACCTGTTGTGTGCTAAAGCTTACAGATATGTGTGTTATTAACCTGTTGTGTGCTAAACTGTACAGATGTGTGTGATTAACCTGTTGTATGCTAAACCATACAGATATGTGTGTGATTAACCTGTTGTGTGCTAAAGCTTACAGATGTGTGTGTGATTAACCTGTTGTGTGCTAAACTGTACAAATGTGTGTGTGATTAACCTGTTGTGTGCTAAACCGTACAGATGTGTGTGTGTGATTAACCTGTTGTGTGCTAAACCGTACAGATATGTGTGTGTTTAAACTGTTGTGTGCTAAAACAAACAGATGTGTGTGTTATTAACTTGTTGTAAACCGTACAGATGTGTGTGTGTGTGATTAACCTGTTGTGTGCTAAACCATACAGATATGTGTGTGATTAACCTTGTATGTGCTAAACAGTACAGATATGTGTGTGATTAACCTGTTGTGTGCTAAACCGTACAGATGTGTGTGTGAATAACCTATTGTGTGCTAAACTCTATAGATATGTGTGTGATTAACCTGTTGTGTGCTAAACCGTACAGATATGTGTGTGATTAACCTGTTGTTTGCTAAAGCTTACAGATATGTGTGTGATTAACCTATTGTGTGCTAAACCGTACAGATATGTGTGTGATTAACCTGTTGCGTGCTAAACTGTACAGGTATATGTTTGATTAACCTGTTATGTGCTAAACCGTACAGATGTGTGTGATTAACCTGTTGTGTGCTAAACCATACAGATGTGTTTGATTAACCTGTTGTGTGCTAAACCGTAGAGATATGTGTCTGATTAACCTGTTGTGTACTAAACCGTACAGAGGTGTGTGATTAAAATGTTGTGTGCTAAACCATACAGATGTGTGTGATTAACCTGTTGTGTGCTAAACCGTAGAGATATGTGTCTGATTAACCTGTTGTGTACTAAACCGTACAGATATGTGTGTGATTAACCTGTTGTGTGCTAAAGCTTACAGGTATTTTTTTCACCTCTCTTCCTAACTATGGTGCATTGTGGGGGATGCTGCTCATTTCCTGCACTTCCTTTTATGTCCAGACTGGTGTGCATCATCCATGTGAGACAGGATGCAGTCTCAGAATTGTGATGTCATCACTTATTATTTAAAGGGCCTCTGTTCAGTATGCTTTGCCTTTGCGTTGTCTCAGACCTGTTTGTGAGAGTTCCTGTGCATTACCTGGCTACCTGACACCCTTCCTGGTTCCTGATCCCTGGCTTGTTCCTGACTCTGCTGTTTTCCTTGTTCCCGATTCTGGCTCGTCTGACTATTTGCTTTGGCTCCTGACTCGGCTCGCCTGACTACCAGCTCTGGTTTTGACTCCTGGCTTGTTATTTGACTTGTGGACTTTTTATTATTTTTTGCTATGAATAAAGGTGTGATTATTTTTGCACTTCTCGTCTCAGTCTGATTCCTGGCACCCTGACATTACGCAAAGGCCATGAATCCTGATGGTGCTAATAATCCACCTTTACCTGCCATCATTTCCTGGATGGATGAACAGGATCACCGCTTTGATCAATTTGCACTAGCCCTGCAAACCCTGCTGACTCCCACTGCACATTTGGACCAAAGTGTAACCTTCCTAGGTTATGTTATCTCCATTGCAGGGTTCTCCATGGATCCTGACAAGTTATCTGCAGTTCTGCAGTGGCCTCGTCCAGTTGGTCTTTGGTCTATTCAACGTTTTTTGGGGTTCACCAATTACTTTAGAAAGTTTATTAAAAACTTTTCTTCCTTGGTCAAACCTATCACAGACATGACCCGTAAAGAGAATGATATACTCCATTGGTCACCTACTGCCATTAAGGCCTTTGATAGTCTTAAGACTGCCTTTGCAGCTGCTCCAGTTCTGGCTCATCCTAACCCTGTCCTGCCTTTCGTTCTTGAGGTTGATGCGTCTGAGACTGGAGTAGGAATCCTCTTGTCTCAAAGTCCTACGCCTGATGGTTCCTTGCATCCGTGTGGTTTCTTCTCTAAGAAATTGTCTCCAGCGGAGTGCAATTATGAAATTGGCGACAGGGAATTACTGACCATAATTTTGGCACTCAAGGAATGGAGGCATCTTCTCAAGGGTACTAGCGTGCCAGTGCTCATTCTTACTGACCACAAGAATTTAACTTATCTATCTGAAGCAAAATGTTTGTCGCCCCGACAGGCCAGATGGGCGCTATTTTTGTCTCGGTTTAATTATGTGGTCTCCTACCTGCCTGGTAGTAAGAATGTTAGGGCTGATGCCCTCTCTCGACAATTTTCGCCTCTGTCCAAGGAGGAGTCTGTACCTACTCCTGTTATACATCCTGATCATATTTTGGCTACCATACGTACTAATTTGACTTCTCCCTTGGGGGAGGAGATCCTGGCTGCACAAACCAATGCACCTCCTGAGAAACCTAGTGGTAAGTGTTTTGTTCCTGAGAATCTTTGAACTAAACTTTTGCACACTTACCACTATCCTAAAGCCGCAGGTCACCAAAGCAAGAACCAAATGATTTGGTCTGTCACTCGACAATTCTGGTGGCCAGGTCCTCGTTCTGATATTGCTGCGTATGTTGCCTCCTGCTCAGTTTGTGCACAGAATGAGACTCCTCGACGTCTTCCTGTGGGTCTTCTTCAACCTATTGCTAATGGTGAGCGTCCTTGGACACATCTTTCCATAGACTTCATTGTCGAGCTCCATGTTTCCAATGGCAATACTGTTATCCTTATGGTGGTTAAACATTTTTAAAAAATGTCACATTGCATTCCCTTGATGAAGCTGCCTACCGCTCAGGAGCTTGCTTCGATTTTTGCCTGGGAGGTCTTCCCTTTACATGGGTTACCCAAGGAGATAGTGTTGGACTGGGGTAGCCAATTTGTCTCCAGATTTTGGTGTTCCTTTTGTGCTCAAATGGGGATCCAGCTTTCCTTCTTCTCGTCATATCACCCTCAATCCAATAGGGCTGCGGAACGGTCTAATCAAGCTCTGGAACAGTTCCTCCATTGCTATGTCTCAGATCACCACAATAATTGGTCTGAACTGTTACCTTGGGCAGAGTTTGCTCATAATAGTGCTATTAATGCTTCCTCCAAGTTATCCCCGTTCATGTTAAATTATGGGTTTCAACCATCCTTGTTGCCCGTTTCATTCATGTCTCAGGGTATTCCGGCTTTGGAGGAGCATCTCCGGCAACTCCGTTCCACGTGGGTGCAGATTCAGGATTGCCTTCATCATTCTATGCAGCGCCAAAAGTTCCAGGCTGATCATAGGCATCTGCCCACACCTTCCTACCAGATTGGTGAGAGAGTTTGGCTGTCCTCCCGCAACTTGAACCTTCGTGTGCATTCCAATAAATTGGCTCCCCATTATGTTGGTCCTTTTTGAATACTACGACGGGTTAATCCTGTGGCCTGCGCTCTTGACCTTCCTCCTGCTATGCGCATCTCCAATGTTTTTCATGTCTCCCTCTTGAAATCATTGGTTTGCAATCGGTTTACCACTGTGTTGCCTCGACCCCGTCCTATCTTTGTTGACAACTATGAGGAGTATGAGGTCAGCAGCATGATTGACTCTCGTATGTCCAGGGGCCATGTACAGTATTTGGTTCACTGGAGGGGCTATGGTCCGGAGGATCGTTCTTGGGTTCCCTCCTCTGATGTTCATGCTCCCGCCCTCCTCCGTGCCTTCCATGCCCGTTTCCCCAATAAGCCATTTGTCCTCCCGCGGGTAGGGGTCGTTGAGGGGAGGATACTGTCAGGGTTTTTTCCTGTTGTTTGCCATGTGCTGCTAGCATCCATTTTACTCACCTCTCTTCCTGTCTATGGTGCATTGTGGGGGATGCTGCTCATTTCCTACACTTCCTTTTATGTCCAGACTGGTGTGCATCATCCATGTGAGACAGGATGCAGTCTCAGAATTGTGATGTCATCACTTTAAACTGCCTCTGTTCAGTATGCTTTGCCTTTGCGTTGTATCAGACCTGTTTGTGAGAGTTCTTGTGTATTAACTGGCTGCCTGATGTCCTTCCTGGTTCCTGATCCCTGGCTTGTTCCTGACTCTGCTGTTTTCCTTGTTCCTGATTCCGGCTCGTCTGACTATTCGCTTTGGCTCCTGACTCAGCTCGCCTGACTACCAGCTCTGGTTTTGACTCCTGGCTTGTTATTTGACTTGTAGACTTTTTATTATTTTTTGCTATGAATAAAGGTGTGATTATTTTTGCACTTCTCGTCTCAGTTTGATTCCTGGCACCCTGACAGTTGTGTACTAAATCGTACAGATTTGTGTGTGATTAACCTGTTGTGTGCTAAAACATACAGATGTGTGTGTGATTAACCTGTTGTGTACTAAACCGTACAGATATGTGTGTGATTAACCTGTTGTGTGCTAAACCATACAAATATGTGTGTGTTTAACCTGTTGTGTACTAAACCATACAGATATGTGTGTGATTAACCTGTTGTATGCTAAACTGTACAGATATGTGTGATTAACCTGTTGTGTGCTAAACCGTACAGATGTGTGTGATTAACCTGTTGTGTGCTAAACCGTACAGATATGTGTGATTAACCTGTTGTGTGCTAAACCGTACAGATGTCTGTGATTAACCTGTTGTGTGCTAAACCGTACAGATATGTGTGTGATTAACCTGTTGTGTACTAAACCGTACAGATATGTGTGTGATTAACCTGTTGTCTGCTAAACCGTACAGATATGTGTGTGATTAACCTGTTGTGTGCTAAACCATACAGATGTGTCTGTGATTAACCTGTTGTGTGCTAAACCATACAGATACGTGTGTGATTAACCTGTTGTGTGCTAAAGCTTACAGATATGTCTGTGATTAACCTGTTGTGTGCTAAACCGTACAGATGTGTGTGATTAACCTACTGTGTGCTAAACCGTACAGATATGTGTGTGATTAACCTGTTGTGTGCTAAACCATACAGATATGTGTGTGATTAACCTGTTGTGTGCTAAACCGTAAAGATATGTGGGTGATTAACCTGTTGTGTGCTAAACCGTACAGATATGTGTGTGATTAACCTGTTGTGTGCTAACCCGTACAGATATGTGTGTGATTAACCTGTTGTGTGCTAAACCGTACAGATATGTGTGTAATTAACCTGTTGTGGGCAAAATTATACAGATATGTGTGCAATTAACCTGTTGTGTGCTAAATCATACAGATATGTGTGTAATTAACCTGTTGTGGGCAAAATTATACAGATATGTGTGCAATTAACCTGTTGTGTGCTAAATCATACAGATGTGTGTGTAATTAACCTGTTGTGTGCTAAATCATACAGATATGTGTGCAATTAACCTGTTGTGTGCTAAATCATACAGATATGTGTGCAATTAACCTGTTACTCTGGGACAGGTATGAGGCTACTCTGGGACCGGTGTAAGGCAACTCTGGGACAGGTGTGAGGCTACTCTGGGACAGGTGTGAGGCTACTTTGGGACTGTTGTGAGGCTACTCTTGGACAGACATGAGGCAACTCAGGGACAGGCATGAGGCAACTCTGGGACTGTTGTGAGGCTACTCTTAAACAGACGTGAGGCTATTCTGGGACAGATGTGAGGCTACTCTGGGACAGGCGTGAGGCTACTCTGGAACAGGCGTGAGGCTACTCTGGGACAGGCGTGAGGCTATTCTGTCTGGTACTGGCGTGAGGCTACTCTGGGACTGGCGTGAGGCTACTCTGGGACTGGCGTGAGGCTACTCTGGGACTGGCGTGAGGCTACTCTGGGACAGGCATGAGGCTACTCTGTGACAGGCATGAGGCTACTCTGTGACAGGCTTGAGCCTACTCTGGGACAGGCATGAGGCTACTTTGGGACAGGCGTGAGGCTACTCTGGGACTGGCTTAAGACTACTCTGGGACCGGCGTGAGGCTACTCTGGGACAGGTGTGAGACTACTCTGTGACTGTTGTGAGGCTACTCTTGAACAGACATGAGGCTACTCTGGGACAGGCGTGAGGCTACTCTGGGACTGTTGTGAGGCTACTCTTAAACAGACGTGAGGCTATTCTGGGACAGACGTGAGGCTACTCTGGGACAGGCGTGAGGCTACTCTTGGACAGGCGTGAGGCTACTCTGGGACAGGTGTGAGGCTATTCTGTCTGGGACTGGTGTGAGGCTACTCTGGGACTGGCGTGAGGCTACTCTGGGACTGGCGTGAGGCTACTCTGGGACTGGCGTGAGGCTACTCTGGGACTGGCGTGAGGCTACTCTGTGACAGGCGTGAGGCTACTCTGTGACAGGCGTGAGGCTACTCTCGGACTGGCGTGAGGCTACTCTCGGACTGGCGTGAGGCTACTCTCGGACTGGTGTGAGACTACTCTGGGACTGGCGTGAGGCTACTCTGTGACAGACATGAGGCTACTCTGTGACTGGCGTGAGGCTACTCTGGGACAGGCATGAGGCTACTCTGTGACAGGCGTGAGGCTACTCTGGGACAGGCGTGAGAGGCTACTCTGGAACAGGCGTGAGGCTACTCTGGAACAGGCGTGAGAATACTCTGGAACAGACGTGAGAATATTCTGGGACAGGCGTGAGGCTACTCTGGGACTGTTGTGAGGCTACTTTGGGACAGGCATGAGGCTACTCTGGGACAGGCGTGAGGCTACTCGGTGACAGGCGTGAGGCTACTCTGTGACAGGCGTGAGGCTACTCTGGGACAGGCGTGAGGCTACTCTGGGACAGGCGTGAGGCTACTCTGGGACAGGCGTGAGGCTACTCTGGGAAAGGTGTGAGGCTACTCTGGAACAGGCGTGAGGCTACTCTGGAACAGACGTGAGTTTACTCTGGGACTGTTGTGAGGCTATTTTGGGACAGGCGTGAGGCTACTCTGGGATTGTTGTGAGGCTACTTTGGGACAGGCATGAGGCTACCCTGGGACAGGCGTGAGGCTACTCTGGGACAGGTGTGAGAGGCTACTTTGGGACAGGCATGAGGCTACTCTGTGACAGGCGTGAGGCTACTCTGGGACTGTTGTGGGGCTACTCGGGAACAGGCATGAGGCTACTCTGGGACTGTTGTGAGGCTACTCTGAGACTGTTATGGGGCTACTTTGGGACAGGCATGAGGCTACCCTGGGACAGGCATGAGGCTACCCTGGGACAGGCGTGAGGCTACTCTGGGACAGGCGTGAAAGGCTACTTTGGTACAGGCGTGAAAGGCTACTTTGGGACAGGCGTGAGGCTACTCTGGAACAGGCATGAGGCTACTCTGGGACAGGCGTGAGAAGCTACTCTGCAGAAGGCATGAGGCTACTCTGGGACAGGAGTGAGGCTACTTTGGGACAGGCATGAGGCTACTCTAGAACAGGTGTATGGCTACTCTGGAACAGGCATGAGGCTACTCTGGGACAGGCATGAGGCTACTCTGGGACAGGCGTGAGGCTACTCTGGGACAGGCGTGAGGCTACTCTGGGACAGGCGTGAGGCTACTCTGGGACAGGCGTGAGGCTACTCTGGGAGAGGCATGAGGCTACTCTGGGACTGGCGTAAGACTACTCTGGGACCGGCGTGAGGCTACTCTGGGACAGGTGTGAGGCTACTCTGGGACAGGTGTGAGGCTACTCTGGGACTGTTGTGAGGCTACTCTTGGACAGACATGAGGCAACTCAGGGACAGGCATGAGGCAACTCTGGGACTGTTGTGAGGCTACTCTTAAACAGACGTGAGGCTATTCTAGGACAGATGTGAGGCTACTCTGGGACAGGCGTGAGGCTACTCTGGGACAGGCGTGAGGCTACTCTGGAACAGGCGTGAGGCTACTCTGGGACAGGCGTGAGGCTATTCTGTCTGGTACTGGCGTGAGGCTACTCTGGGAATGGCGTGAGGCTACTCTGGGACTGGCGTGAGGCTACTCTGGGACTGGCATGAGGCTACTCTGGGACTGGCATGAGGCTACTCTGGGACAGGCATGAGGCTACTCTGTGAAAGGCTTGAGCCTACTCTGGGACAGGCATGAGGCTACTTTGGGACAGGCGTGAGGCTACTCTGGGACTGGCGTAAGACTACTCTGGGCCCGGCGTGAGGCTACTCTGGGACAGACGTAAGACTACTCTGGGACCGGTGTGAGGCTACTCTGGGACAGGTGTGAGGCTACTCTGGGACAGGTGTGAGGCTACTCTGGGACTGTTGTGAGGCTACTCTTGGACAGACATGAGGCAACTCAGGGACAGGCATGAGGCAACTCTGGGACTGTTGTGAGGCTACTCTTAAACAGACGTGAGGCTATTCTGGGACAGATGTGAGGCTACTCTGGGACAGGCGTGAGGCTACTCTGGAACAGGCGTGAGGCTACTCTGGGACAGGCGTGAGGCTATTCTGTCTGGGACTGGAGTGAGGCTACTCTGGGACTGGCGTGAGGCTACTCTGGGACTGGCGTGAGGCTACTCTGGGACTGGCGTGAGGCTACTCTGGGACTGGCATGAGGCTACTCTGGTACAGGCATGAGGCTACTCTGGGACAGGCATGAGGCTACTCTGTGACAGGCTTGAGCCTACTCTGGGACAGGCATGAGGCTACTTTGGGACAGGCGTGAGGCTACTCTGGGACTGGCGTAAGACTACTCTGGGACCGGCGTGAGGCTACTCTGGGACAGGCGTGAGGCTACTCTGGGACAGGTGTGAGACTACTCTGGGACTGTTGTGAGGCTACTCTTGAACAGACATGAGGCTACTCTGGGACAGGCGTGAGGCTACTCTGGGACTGTTGTGAGGCTACTCTTAAACAGACGTGAGGCTATTCTGGGACAGACGTGAGGCTACTCTGGGGCAGGCGTGAGGCTACTCTTGGACAGGCGTGAGGCTACTCTGGGACAGGTGTGAGGCTATTCTGTCTGGGACTGGCGTGAGGCTACTCTGGGACTGGCGTGAGGCTACTCTGGGACTGGCGTGAGGCTACTCTGTGACAGGCGTGAGGCTACTCTCGGACTGGCGTGAGGCTACTCTCGGACTGGCGTGAGGCTACTCTGGGACTGGTGTGAGACTACTCTGGGACTGGCGTGAGGCTACTCTGTGACAGACATGAGGCTACTCTGTGACTGGCGTGAGGCTACTCTGGGACAGGCATGAGGCTACTCTGTGACAGGCGTGAGGCTACTCTCGGACAGGCGTGAGAGGCTACTCTGGAACAGGCGTGAGGCTACTCTGGAACAGGCGTGAGAATACTCTGGAACAGACGTGAGAATATTCTGGGACAGGCGTGAGGCTACTCTGGGACTGTTGTGAGGCTACTTTGGGACAGGCATGAGGCTACTCTGGGACAGGCGTGAGGCTACTCGGTGACAGGCGTGAGGCTACTCTGTGACAGGCGTGACGCTACTCTGGGAAAGGTGTGAGGCTACTCTGGAACAGGCGTGAGGCTACTCTGGAACAGACGTGAGTTTACTCTGGGACTGTTGTGAGGCTATTTTGGGACAGGGGTGAGGCTACTCTGGGATTGTTGTGAGGCTACTTTGGGACAGGCATGAGGCTACCCTGGGACAGGCGTGAGGCTACTCTGGGACAGGTGTGAGAGGCTACTTTGGGACAGGCGTGAGGCTACTCTGTGACAGGCGTGAGGCTACTCTGGGACTGTTGTGGGGCTACTCGGGAACAGGCATGAGGCTACTCTGGGACTGTTGTGAGGCTACTCTGAGACTGTTGTGGGGCTACTTTGGGACAGGCATGAGGCTACCCTGGGACAGGCATGAGGCTACCCTGGGACAGGCGTGAGGCTACTCTGGGACAGGCGTGAAAGGCTACTTTGGTACAGGCGTGAAAGGCTACTTTGGGACAGGCGTGAGGCTACTCTGGAACAGGCATGAGGCTACTCTGGGACAGGCGTGAGAAGCTACTCTGCAGAAGGCATGAGGCTACTCTGGGACAGGAGTGAGGCTACTTTGGGACAGGCATGAGGCTACTCTAGAACAGGTGTATGGCTACTCTGGAACAGGCATGAGGCTACTCTGGGACAGGCTTGAGGCTACTCTGGGACAGGTGTATGGCTACACTGGAACATGCATGAGGCTACTCTGGGACAGGCGTGAGGCTACTCTGGGACAGGCGTGAGGCTACTCTGGGACAGGCGTGAGGCTACTCTGGGAGAGGTGTGAGGCTACTCTGGGACTGGCGTGAGGCTACTTTGGGACTGGTGATAGCAGCTATCTGTGCACCCACATGGGAGGATACAGACACTGGAGCTGTCAGACTTGTTAGCCGACAGTCATCAGCTCTGTCCCTCCTCTGAGGTCCAGTTAGTGGAACAATTAGTAGAGCAAGAGCGCTGGTAAGCCCAGTAGTTGTTAGAACGCCGCAAAGGGATTTTTTTTCTGCAGGCTCTGGGATATCTTGTCTGACCAAACAATGGGTAGAGAACCGGGGCCAGGCACAGCTCCAACAGCCGGCATACTGGATCATGTCATGCCATTCGGGATGAAGAACACTCCAGCTACCTTCCAGCGTATGGTTGATTGTCTGTTAGATGTTCGGTAGGATTTTGCGTATGCCTATCTAGATGTTATTGTCGTTTATATTTCTACTTGGGAGGACCACCTCCCCCACCTAGATGAGGTATTTGGATGAGTGGCTGGACTGACTCTTAAGGTAGATAAATGCCACCTAGGAATTGCAGTCCAGAATCTGGGGCACCGGGTGGGGTGTGTCAAGAAACATCCTGAGCCTGCTAAAATAGAAGCCATAGCCAAATGGTCAGTACCCCACACCCAAGTTCTTGCTTTCCTGGGCCATTGACAGATTTGACGATAAGGAATCTCCCCAGAGTCTGTGGACCCCAGAGTGTGATACAGCCTTTCAAAAGCTAAAATATGCTGTAACCAAAGAACCCATTTTCGCTGCACCATATTTCACTAAACGTTTCTGGATCCATACCGATGACTCCATGTATAGATTAGGAGCTGTTCTCAGCCAGTTGGGAGCTGATGAAGAAGAACACCCTGTAACCTACTTAAGCTGAACCTTGTTGCTGCAGGAGGTTGGACACGTGGTGGTAGAAAAGGAATGCTTTGCTTTGGTCTGGTGAGCCCTAAACAAAACTAAAGACAATACCTACTAATGACATAACGTCACATTTATAAAGCAACAGAGGGATGGTTAGAGTTGGGCACACAGGGAAGGGCCAGTAACCTTATCACTGAGATGACAATGAATGAATTTGAGAAGATCTTTTGCACTGCGGTAACTCATGTTCAGATAAACACTTTCTGTCTAAAAAAACTCTACATTCCTCCTAAGATGATGAATTATGCAGAATATAAAACTGTGCAATAAACATTCATTATTTATTTTGTTACTTTTCCTGTAATTTAATTCTAAATACTATAGTGTTTGCCTCCCTCATCCGGAGAAGCTGGGGTATATTCTGTCTATTGCACAACCCGGACACTTCAATACATTGCACATTGGTTAATATGTACAGGAGCTAATATATATCTGTACCTAATTGGCTTTAAGAAGCTTTTCAAGAGGTGTGTCCTGGGATTGCAAAGCAATGTATATTTGTCTAACAAAAACACATTTATTTTGAATGCAGATCTAATGTAATGGGAATTATTTCTGGAGCCTGAATGAAAATTACTCAGCTCTATTAGCAGATAAACAGAGTTTTTTTTTTACTTCTAAATGTATTTCAGTATGTAACTAGAATTAGGTTTGTCACTAACAAGGTATCACAGAGATGCAGGGAGAAATATCTGTGTGTATGTGTGTTACTGCCTATACCTGCACGTCACTCACCTCCTCTATAGATTATTAGTCTGCTAAAAGGAGGTGTCACTAGAGAGAGCACAGCAGTGAGATATATCTGTGTGTATGTGTGTTACTGCCTATACCTGCACATCACTCACCTCCTCTATAGATTATTAGTCTGCTAAAAGGAGGTGTCACTAGAGAGAGCACAGCAGTGAGATATATCTGTGTATATGTGTGTTACTGCCTATACCTGCACATCACTCACCTCCTCTATAGATTATTAGTCTGCTAACAGGAGGTGTCACTAGAGAGAGCACAGCAGTGAGATATATCTGTGTATATGTGTGTTACTGCCTATACCTGCACATCACTCACATCCTCTATAGATTATTAGTCTGCTAAAAGGAGGTGTCACTAGAGAGAGCACAGCAGTGAGATATATCTGTGTATATGTGTGTTACTGCCTATACCTGCACGTCACTCACCTCCTCTATAGATTATTAGTCTGCTAAAAGGAGGTGTCACTAGAGAGAGTACAGCAGTAAGATATATCTGTGTATATGTGTGTTACTGCCTATACCTGCACGTCACTCACCTCCTCTATAGATTATTAGTCTGCTAAAAGGAGGTGTCACTAGAGAGAGTACAGCAGTAAGATATATCTGTGTATATGTGTGTTACTGCCTATACCTGCACGTCACTCACCTCCTCTATAGATTATTAGTCTGCTAACAGGAGGTGTCACTAGAGAGAGTACAGCAGTAAGATATATCTGTGTATATGTGTGTTACTGCCTATACCTGCATATCACTCACCTCCTCTATAGATTATTAGTCTGCTAACAGGAGGTGTCGCTAGAGAGAGTACAGCAGTAAGATATATCTGTGTATATGTGTGTTACTGCCTATACCTGCACATCACTCACCTCCTCTATAGATTATTAGTCTGCTAACAGGAGGTGTCACTAGAGAGAGCACAGCAGTGAGATATATCTGTGTATATGTGTGTTACTGCCTATACCTGCACGATACTTACCTCCTTTATAGATTAATAGTCTGCTAACAGGAGGTGTCACTATAGAGAGTGCAGCGGTGAGATGTATATGTGTGTTACTTCCTATACTTAGATGGTACTCACCTCTATAGATTAATACTCTGCTAACAGGAGGTGTCACTAGAGAGAGTGCAGCAGTGAGATGTATCTGTGTATATGTGTGTTACTGCCTATACCTGCAGGGTACTCACCTCCACTATAGATTAATAATCTGCTAACAGGAGGTGTCACTAGTGAGAGTGCAACAATGAGATGTATCTGTGTACATGTGTGTTACTGCATATACCTGCACGGTACTCACCTCCTTTATAGATTAATAATCTGCTAACAGGAGGTGTCACTAGTGAGAGTGCAACAATGAGATGTATCTGTGTACATGTGTGTTACTGCCTATACCTGCACGGTACTCACCTCCTTTATAGATTAATAATCTGCTAACAGGAGGTGTCACTAGAGAAAGTGCAACAGTGAGATGTATATGTGTGTTACTGCCTATACCTGCAGTTCACTCACTTTCTTTACAGGTTATTAGTCTGCTAACATGGGGCGCGATCCGATATAGATCGTAGTTTGCGGCGCAAGCAAGGGAACCCCCGCCGCCCGTAGTTTCAGCTCGCAAATCAAGCTATTCAATATACCCCGCCGGCAATTGCTAAAGTGCCGTAAGTCAGACAAACTAGCGATGTCCAGAAATCTGCGTAAGTACAAATTTCTGGAGTCGCCAGTGACTTACGGCACTTTAGAAACTGCCGGCGCCTACAAAATCTGACTAAGTTATTAAATATCCCGTACTGTCTAACACGCCTCCCAAACATAGCCCGACACGTATACCCCTCTATCCGCTATCCCCCCTCACTCTCCTAATAATAAATGTATTAACCCCTAAACCGCCGCTCCCGGACCCCGCCGCACCTAATAAAGTTATTAACCCCATAAACCGCCGCTCCCGGACCGCCACCTACATTAACTACCCCCTAATGTGAGGCCCTTACCCCGCCGCCACCTACATTAACTACCCCCTAATGTGAGCCCCTTACACCACCGCCACCTACATTAACTACCCCCTAATGTGATCCCCTTACACCGCCGCCACCTACATTAACTACCCCCTAATGTGAGCTCCTACCCCGCCGCCAGCTATATTAAAATTATTAACCCCTAATCTAATCCCCCTACCCCGCCGCCACCTATATTAAATTATTAACCCCTAATCTAATCCCCCTACCCCGCCGCCAGCTATATTAAATTATTAACCCCTAATTTAATCCCCCTACACCACCGCCACCTATATTAAATTATTAACCCCTAATTTAATCCCCCTATACTGCCGCCACCTATATTAAATTAATTAACCCCTAAATACTAAAATATCCCTACCTCTAAACCTAAGTCTAACCCTGAAAAGGGCTTTTTGCGTAGCATTACCCCAAAGTAAACAGCTCTATTGCCAGCCCTTAAAAGGGCTTTTTGTGGGGCTTTGTCACAAAGTAATCAGCTCTTTTACCAGCCCTTAAAAGGGCTTTTTGCGGGGCATTGTCAGCTCTTTTGCCTCTAATCTAAATCCCCCTACACCGCCGCCACCTATAATAAATATATTTCCCCCTAATCTAATCCCCCTACACCACTGCCACCTATATTAACTATATTAACCCTAATTATAATAGGGTTAATATAGTTAATATAGTTATTATATTATATATATATTAAGTATAATAACTCTATCTAACTCTAACACCCTTAACTAAATTCTTATTAAAATAAATCTAATTAATATTAATATTATTAATTAAAATATTCCTATTTAAATCTAAATACTTACCTATAAAATAAACCCTAAGATAGCTACAATATAATTAATAATTACATTGTAGCTATTTTAGGGTTTATATTTATTTTACAGGTAACTTGGTATTTATTTTAGCTAGGTACAATAGCTATTAAATAGTTAATAACTATTTAATAGCTACCTTGTTAAAATAATTACCAATTTACCTGTAAAATAAATCCTAACCTAAATTACAAATACACCTACACTATCAATAAATTAAATAAACTACAAATATCTAAACTAAAATTCAATTAAATAAAATAAACTAAATTACAAAAACAAACACTAAATTACAAAAAATAAAAAAAGATTACAAGATTTTTAAGCTAATTACACCTATTCTAAGCCCCCTAATAAAATAACAAAGCCCCCCAAAATAAAAAAAATTCCCTACCCTGATCTAAATTACAAAAGTTAACAGCTCTATTACCAGCCCTTAAAAGGGCTTTTGCGGGGCATGCCCCAAAGTAATCAGCTCTTTTTCCTGTAAAAAAACACACAATACCACCCCCCAACATTACAACCCACCACCCACATACCCCTACTCTAAACCCACCCAAACCCCCCTTAAAAAAACACTAAGCCCCAGAAGATCTCCCTACCTTGAGTCGTCTTCACCCAGCCGGGCCGAACTCTTCATCCAATCCGGGCGATGTCTTCATCCAAGCGACAAAGAAGAAGTCTTCCATCCCGGCGATGTCTTCATCCAAGCGGCAAAGAAGAAGTCTTCCATCCCGGCGATGTCTTCATCCAAGCGGCAAAGAAGAGGTCCTCCACCGGGGCGAAGTTTTCCTCCAAGCGGCATCTTCAATCTTCTTTCTTCCGACCTCCGACACGGAACATCCCGCTGGCCCGACGACTGAAAGACGAATGAAGTTTCCTTTAAATGACGTCATCCAAGATGGCGTCCCTCGAATTCCGATTGGCTGATAGGATTCTATCAGCCAATCGGAATTAAGGTAAGAAAATCTGATTGGCTGATTCAATCAGCCAATCAGATTCAAGTTCAATCCGATTGGCTGATTGGATCAGCCAATCAGATTGAGCTCGCATTCTATTGGCTGTTCCGATCAGCCAATAGAATGCAAGCTCAATCTGATTGGCTGATTGAATCAGCCAATCAGATTTTCTTACCTTAATTCCGATTGGCTGATAGAATCCTATGAGCCAATCGGAATTCGAGGGACGCCATCTTGGATGACGTCATTTAAAGGAAACTTAATTCGTCTTTCAGTCGTCGGGCCAGCTGGATGTTCCGCGTCGGAGGTTGGAAGAAAGAAGATTGAAGATGCTGCTTGGAGGAAAACTTCGCCCCGATGGAGGACCTCTTCTTTGCCGCTTGGATGAAGACATCGCTGGGATGGAAGACTTCTTCTTTGCCGCTTGGATGAAGACATCGCCGGGATGGAAGACTTCTTCTTTGCCGCTTGGATGAAGACATCGCCCGGATTGGATGAAGAGTTCGGCCCGGCTGGGTGAAGACTACTCAAGGTAGGGAAATCTTCTGGGGCTTAGTGTTAGTTTTTTTAAGGGGGGTTTGGGTGGGTTTAGAGTAGGGGTATGTGGATTGTAATGTTGGGGGGTGGTATTGTGTTTTTTTTTTACAGGCAAAAGAGCTGATTACTTTGGGGCATGCCCAGCAAAAAGCCCTTTTAAGGGCTGGAAATAGAGCTGTTAACTTTTGTAATTTAGATTAGGGTAGGGAATTTTTTTTATTTTGGGGGGCTTTGTTATTTTATTAGGGGGCTTAGAATAGGTGTAATTAGCTTAAAAATCTTGTAATCTTTTTTTATTTTTTTGTAATTTAGTGTTTGTTTTTTGTAATTTAGTTTAGTGTATTTAATTGAATTTTAGTTTAGATATTTGTAGTTTATTTAATTTATTGATAGTGTAGGTGTATTTGTAACTTAGGTTAGGATTTATTTTACAGGTAAATTGGTAATTATTTTAACAAGGTAGCTATTAAATAGTTATTAACTATTTAATAGCTATTGTACCTAGTTAAAATAAATACCAAGTTACCTGTAAAATAAATATAAACCCTAAAATAGCTACAATGTAATTATTAATTACATTGTAGCTATCTTAGGGTTTATTTTATAGGTAAGTATTTAGATTTAAATAGGAATATTTTAATTAATAATATTAATATTAATTAGATTTATTTTAATAAGAATTTAGTTAGGGGTGTTAGAGTTAGATAAGGTTATTATACTTAATATATATAATAACTATATTAACCTTAATATAATTAGGGTTAATATAGTTAATATATATAATAAATATATTAACCCTAATATAATTAGGGTTAATATAGGTGGCGGCAGTGTAGGGGGATTAGATTAGGGGGTAATACATTTATTATAGGTGGCGGCGGTGCAGGGGGATTTAGATTAGAGGCAAAAGAGCCCCGCAAAAAGCCTTTCTAAGGGCTGGCAATAGAGCTGTTTACTTTGGGGTAATGCCACGCAAAAGACCCTTTTCAGGGCTATTTGTAGGGTTAGACTTAGGTTTAGTGGTAGGGATATTTTAGTATTTAGGGGTTAATTAATTTAATATAGGTGGCGGCAGTATAGGGGGATTAGATTAGGGGTTAATAATTTAATATAGGTGGCGGCGGTATAGGGGGATTAGATTGGGGGTTAATAATTTAATATAGGTGGCGGCGGTATAGGGGGATTAGATTAGGGGTTAATAATTTAATATAGGTGGCGGCGGTGTAGGGGGCTCACATTAGGGGTTAATATAGTTTAAATAGGTGGCGGCGGTGTAGGGGGATCATATTAGGGGATAACATAGTTAATGTAGGTGGCGGCGGGGTAGGGGGCTCACATTAGGGGGTAAAACATTTAATGTAGCTAGCGGCGGTGTAGGGGGCTCAGATTAGGGGGTGATATAGATAATGTAGGTGACGGCAGGGTCCGGGAGCGGCGGTTTAGAGGTTAAACACTTTATTAGGGATGCGGCGGGGGATCGCGGTTGACAGGTAGACATTGCGCATGTGTTAGGTGTTAGGTTTTATTTTGCAGCCAGTTTAGGGAGTTACGGGACTCCAATACACAGCGTAAGGCTTACTACGCCTACAATTTGTGGCGAGGTGAAAATGGAGTAGGATTTCTCCATTTTCTCCACGTAAGTCCTTACACTGTATATTGGATACCAAACTGCGCTGGTTTGGTATACCTGTCTATGGGCCAAAAAACTACGGCCGAAGGCAGAAATATACGAGCGTAACTTTTATGTTACGCCGTATATGTGATACCAAACCAGCGCAAAATCTGGTGTCACCGGCTTTTGCGGGCGACGCTGCATATCGGATCGAGGCCCTGAGGTGTCACTAGAGAGTACTGCAGTGAAATGTATCTGTGTGTATGTGCGTTACTGCATAAACCTGCACGGTACTTACCTCCTCTATAGATTAATAATCTGCAAACAGTAGGTGTTAATAGAGAGAGTGCAGCAGTGAGATGTATCTGTGTTTATGTGTGTTACGGTTGCCTCCAGGCTGGCTGGAAGTTGGACCGTAGAAAAGGATGCTCCTAGCGCTCACCAAAGGAGCAGCAGCACCGTGGACACTCTAACTGCTGCGTAGCCACCATAAGTAACGCAGACTCCATGAACCACCGCTGCTGGGCTGGTATCTCGCCGTCTGCTCTGCGCCCTGGACCTACGACCAGGCTCCAGTAGGTGAACCTCTTCCTTCTGTAGCAATCCCTGTAGCTAAGGGAGTATGAAAAGCATAGCAATCCCTGTAGTGATTATAGCTGAAGCTGTCCCCTACAAACATGAGTCAAAGCTGCAAGTTAGAGGGTCAGAAATAGGTCTGATGTGCTGGAGCACACAGCCTGCTTTTTATTGAGGTTACATGCAAACAGGGCACTTACAGGGGGAGGCATAAAATCCCCCATCACACATTTGATATTAGATAGAGAGACACTCCCTTTGACAGGCCACAACATTACTTCAGCAGATAACATTTTACACACAATAAAACAATGCAGTCCACCTTATCACTACTAGAAGTCTGATTAGACAATGGGAAAGTTTATCACTAAACTTAATTAGAGCTGATCCCAGCAAACTTGTATTTAGAATGCTTCTTGAAGCTGAACAAAGTTATCTCTGTAGTTCTGACCGAAGGGTCTGTCACATAGCACTTAATGGCACACAATGAAACTGAACCAAGTGGGAGAAAGCCAGGGACAAGTCATTTCACAGGTCTGGGGACATAGTCTTAAAGGGGCATTGTTCACCAAAGTCACAATATGTCCCCAGACGGTTCTTAAAGGGCCATACACACCCAATAAAAGTTAATATGTTTTCAGGGGCACAATCTTCCAGGGGCCATAGTCATGTGGAAGGAGGCTGGCAAATAGGCTTCTCCAAAATCCAGGGAAGCAGGGCAATTTTCCATTTAAAGGGCCAGTTACAAATAGCCGTTTGTAACATATCTCCCCTTTTGGAGGGAGACTAACCAGGCACCTGACCTTCTGCCGGTCAGTGCCTAAGTTAGTCTCGCAACCCACCCACAAATAATCGTTAGCAGCAAAGTAGCCCCCCCACAATACGTAGTACTGGCCTGTAGGTTCCAGGTTGTAGGATGAAAGTGTAGCATCCTCGGCCTTCCTGGCGCAGCTGGGCAAATAGCTGATGGTACTTGGGGGGCAGAGGCCAGCGGCACTCTGCCCTGGTGCCAGCGCTTCTGCTGGGGGAATTGGGGCATAGTCCTGCCCGGTGGCAAAGGGAACGTGGGGGTCAGTGGGGGTTAACATCTCCACTGTTAACCCTGGGCCCAAGTAAGGAGTTAGCTGAGGAGGGGGAGATTGGCTTACCTCCTCCTCCTGATACTCCGGCGGCCGTTGGGAAGGGAGGTCGATGCTCTCCGCTTCCTGTGGAACATGCTGCTGCTGGGGAGAGAGACCGGTTGTCTCCTCTCCCTGGAAGGCACACTCCGGCTGGGGAGGGAGGTCGATGCTCTCCCCTCCCTGTAGCTGGGTCTGTCGCTGGGGATCTGGGCCGCCTGCCCAGCATCCCTGTAGGGCCGGTAGAGAGACCGCGGTCCCATCTCCACCTGCCTGCTGGGGGTCCTCCCAGGACCAGTCTATGAGGCCTGCTGCCTCTGGTATCTCTGGTTGGGGTTGGGGAAGGAGACCGGTTGTCTCTTCCCTCTGCACAGTATACTGCCGCTGGGGAGGGAGGTCGCTGCTCTCCTCTCCCTGTGGAACATGCTGCGGCTAGGGAGAGAGACCAGGTGTCCATACCCTCAAACTCCACAGTTGGCGCTCAAAGGCTCGTGCCGCTTCGTTCTCAGTAGCCAATTCCCGGATGAGGCGACTGACTACCTCCTGTGCAGGGTCTGGACCATATCGGACTAGCCGCCTCTTTACCTCTGGAACGAAATCAGCGCCCTCATAGCGACGGATCAGGTTGAGGTGCTCTTCACAGGGTTCTGACCAGTGTCTTGTCAGCTCCATGCTGCTGTAGGTAGGGACGCTGCGCAGTGGCTAGCGTTGCCCTCAATTACTCTCCTACGATACCAGTGCTGTTGTGGTGCTGCTCCTTGCGCTAGGACGCGATCCCACCACTGCCGCCAAATGTTACGGTTGCCTCCAGGCTGGCTGGAAGTTGGACCGTAGAAAAGGATGCTCCTAGCGCTCACCAAAGGAGCAGCAGCACCGTGGACACTCTAACTGCTGCGTAGCCACCATAAGTAACGCAGACTCCACGAACCACCGCTGCTGGGCTGGTATCTCGCCGTCTGCTCTGCGCCCTGGACCTACGACCAGGCTCCAGTAGGTGAACCTCTTCCTTCTGTAGCAATCCCCGTAGCTAAGGGAGTATGAAAAGCATAGCAATCCCTGTAGTGATTATAGCTGAAGCTGTCCCCTACAAACATGAGTCAAAGCTGCAAGTTAGAGGGTCAGAAATAGGTCTGATGTGCTGGAGCACACAGCCTGCTTTTTATTGAGGTTACATGCAAACAGGACACTCTCAGGGGGAGGCATAAAATCCCCCATCACACATTTGATATTAGATAGAGAGACACTCCCTTTGACAGGCCACAACATTACTTCAGCAGATAACATTTTACACACAATAAAACAATGCAGTCCACCTTATCACTACTAGAAGTCTGATTAGACAATGGGAAAGTTTATCACTAAACTTAATTAGAGCTGATCCCAGCAAACTTGTATTTAGAATGCTTCTTGAAGCTGAACAAAGTTATCTCTGTAGTTCTGACCGAAGGGTCTGTCACATAGCACTTAATGGCACACAATGAAACTGAACCAAGTGGGAGAAAGCCAGGGACAAGTCATATCACAGGTCTGGGGACATAGTCTTAAAGGGGCATTGTTCACCAAAGTCACAATATGTCCCCAGACGGTTCTTAAAGGGCCATACACACCCAATAAAAGTTAATATGTTTTCAGGGGCACAATCTTCCAGGGGCCATAGTCATGTGGAAGGAGGCTGGCAAATAGGCTTCTCCAAAATCCAGGGAAGCAGGGCAATTTTCCATTTAAAGGGCCAGTTACAAATAGCCGTTTGTAACAATGTGTGTTACTGCCTATATCTGCACGGTACTCACTTCCTCTATAGATTATTAGTCTGCTAACAGGAGGTGTCACTAGAGAGAGTGCAGCAGAAAGATTTGTGTGTGTGTTACTGCCTATACCTGCAGTGTACTTACCTCCTCTATAGATTAATACTCTGCTAACAGGAGGTGTCACTAGAGAGAGTACAGCAGTGAAATGTATCTGTGTATATGTGTGTTACTGCCTTAACCTGCACGGTACTCACCTCCTGTATTGATTAATACTCTGCTAAAAGGAGGTGTCACTAGAGAGAGTGCAAAAGTGAGATGTATCTGTGTATATGTGTGTTACTGCTTAAACCTGCACAGTACTTACCTCCTCTATAGATTATTAGTCTGCTAACAGGAGGTGTCACTGGAGAGAGTGCATTCACAAATCAGCAAGCACACACTGTTGCACACAGACACACATCTATACATCAGCAAGCACACATTGTTACACACACACACATCTATACATCAGCAAGCACATACTGTTACACACACACATCTATACATCAGCAAGCACACATTGTTACACACACACACATCTATACATCAGCAAGCACACTGTTACACACACACATCTATACATCAGCAAGCACATACTGTTACACACACACATCTATACATCAGCAAGCACACATTGTTACACACACACACATCTATACATCAGCAAGCACACTGTTACACACACACATCTATACATCAGCAAGCACACACATCCATACATACATCATCAAGAACACACTGTTACACACACACACACACACACACACATATCTATACATCAGCAAGCACACACTGTTACACACACATATCTATACATCAGCAAGCACACACTGTTACACACACACATCTATACATCAGCAAGCACACACATCCATACATACATCAGCAAGAACACACTGTTACACACACACACACACATATCTATACATCAGCAAGCACACACTGTTACACACACATATATATACATCAGCAAGCACACACTGTTACACACATATCTATACATCAGCAAGCACACACACATCTATACATCAGCAAGCACACACACACACACATCCATGCATCAGCAAGCACACACTGTTATACACACACACACACACACACACATATCTATACATCAGCAAGCACACACTTACACACACACACACACATCTATACATCAGCAAGCACAGACACACACACACACATCTATATATCAGCAAGCACACACAGTTACACACACATACACATCTATACATCAGCAAACACACACTGTTACACACACACACACACACACATCCATGCATCAGCAAGCACACACTGTAACACACACACACACATCTATACATCAGCAAACACACACTGTTACACAGACACACACATCTATACACCAGCAAGCACACACTGTTACACACACACACACAGACACATCAGGAAGCACACACTGTTACACACACACATCAGCAAGCACACACTGTTACACACAAAAACACATCTATATATCAGCAAGCACACACTGTTACACACACACACACACACACACACACATCTATACATCAGCAAGCACACACTGTTACACAAACACACACATCTATACACCAGCAAGCACACACTGTTACACACAGACACACATCTAAACATCAGCAAGCACACACTGTCACACACAAACATCTATACATCAGCAAGCACACACTGTTACACACACACAGACACACATCTATACATCAGCAAGCACACACTGTTGCACACAGACACACATCTATAAATCAGCAAGCATACACTGTTACATACAGACAAACATCTATACCTTAGCAAGCACACACTGTTGCACACACACACATCTATACATCAGCAAGCACACACTGTTGCACACAGACACACATCTATACATCAGCAAGCATACACTGTTACACATACATCTATCTATACAGCAGCAAGCACACACAGTTACACACACACACACACACACATATCTATACATCAGCAAGCACACACTGTTACACACACACATCTATACATCAGCAAGCACAGACACACACACACACATCTATACATCAGCAAGCACACACAGTTACAAACACATACATACACAGCTATACATCAGCAAGCACACAGTGTTACACATACACACACATCCATGCATCAGCAAGCACACACTGTTACACACACACACATATATCTATACATCAGCAAGCACACACTGCTACACACACACATCTATACATCAGCAAGCACACACACACACATCTATACATCAGCAAGAACACACACATACACACACATCTATACATCAGCAAGCACACACTGCAACACACACACATCTATACATCAGCAAGCACACACTGTTACACACACACAGACACACATCTATACATCAGCAAGCACACACTGTTGCACACAGACACACATCTATACATCAGCAAGCATACACTGTTACACATACATACAAACATCTATACATTAGCAAGCACACACTGTTGCACACACACACACATCTATACATCAGCAAGCACACACTGTTGCACACAGACACACATCCATGCATCAGCAAGCACACACTGTTACACACACACACATATATCTATACATCAGCAAGCACACACTGTTACACACACACATCTATACATCAGCAAGCACACACACATCTATACATCAGCAAGCACACACAGTTACACACACATACACACACATCTATACATCAGCAAGCACACACTGCCACACACACACATCTATACATCAGCAAGCACACACTGTTACACACACACAGACACACATCTATACATCAGCAAGCACACACTGTTGCACACAGACACACATCTTTAAATCAGCAAGCATACACTGTTACATACAAACATCTATACATTAGCAAGCACACACTGTTGCACACACACACACATCTATACATCAGCAAGCACACACTGTTGCACACAGACACACATCTATACATCAGCAAGCACACACAGTTACACACACACACACACATATCTATAATCAGCAAGCACACACTGTTACACATACACATCTATACATCAGCAAGCACAGACACACACATCTATACATCAGCAAGCACACACAGTTACACACACATACACACACATCTATACATCAGCAAGCACACAGTGTTACACACACACACACACACACACACATCCATGCATCAGCAAGCACACACTGTTACACACACACATCTATACATCAGCAAGCACACACACACACACATCTATACATCAGCAAGCACACACAGTTACACACACATACATACACATCTATACATCAGCAAGCACACACTGTTACACACACACACATCCATACATCAGCAAGCACACACAGTTACACACACACATCTATACATCAGCAAGCACACACTGTTACACACACACATCTATACATCAGCAAGCACTGAGGTGTCACTGGAGAGAGTGCATTCACACACACTGTTGCACACAGACACACATCTATACATCAGCAAGCACACATTGTTACACACACACATCTATACATCAGCAAGCACACACTGTTACACATACACATCTATACATCAGCAAGCACACACATCCATACATACATCAGCAAGAACACACTGTTACACACACACATATCTATACATCAGCAAGCACACACTGTTACACACACACACATATCTATACATCAGCAAGCACACACTGTTACACACACATATCTATACATCAGCAAGCACACACTGTTACACACATATCTATACATCAGCAAGCACACACACATCTATACATCAGCAAGCACACACACACACATCCATGCATTAGCAAGCACACACTGTTACACACACACATACACACACATATCTATACATCAGCAAGCACACACTTACACACACACACACACATCTATACATCAGCAAGCACAGACACACACACACATCTATATATCAGCAAGCACACACAGTTACACACACATACACATCTATACATCAGCAAACACACACTGTTACACACACACACACATCCATGCATCAGCAAGCACACACTGTAACACACACACACACACACATCAGCAAACACACACTGTTACACACACACACATCTATACACCAGCAAGCACACACTGTTACACACACACAGACACATCAGGAAGCACACACTGTTACACACACACACACATCAGCAAGCACACACTGTTACACACACACACATCTATACATCAGCAAGCACACACTGTTACACAAACACACACATCTATACACCAGCAAGCACACACTGTTACACACACACACACACACATCAGCAAGCACACACTGTTACACACACACACATCTATACATCAGCAAGCACACACTGTTACACACACACAGACACATAATTAATTAAATGCCCTATCCTCCTGGCTTGCTGGAAAACTTTAATAACTGGAGCCATAAAACTGACTCAACAACATAACTATGTACAAATATAACTCTTAAATAACTTTACATAAAACTGTAATACTTGAATAACCACGCAGACACAGATATATGGGAAAAGACCCGAAGGTCGCATTTATTGTAGAACGTGAGAACCTGCTGGACTCAACGGGGCCAGCTAAAACATGTGGCGGCAATCTAGTTAGGAGTAGGAACCCCCTGCTAGGAAGAATGGATCGCGCCCGTGAATGCCCACACAAGCGGAGCTCAGCTGCCGCAGAAGCTTAGGGAGTTCTCGGCATCTTAGAATGGGAGGGACCCCAGGCGCGCGCCTGCAGAGATCACCCTCCCCTGGGCAGCCGTCACTCTACCTCTGATGGCAAACCGGGGCGCGGACCAACCGCCTAACCAGGGTGTAAAGTAACGATCTCCGAACCAGTAGGACCAGGTGTGACTAGACGCGTCTCCATGCCACTACCTGGGGAGTCAAAAACTACCGTCCTTGGACTTAAGGAAACAAGCCGCGTAGCTCTCATCCAGCCTCGAACACCTAGCTGAAACACCCTGGTGATGTAGCAGCCTAAAGATTGCTGTATGAACCAATGCAGGGAGGGAGGGAGGGACGCTGTGAAGACGAGCTGGAAAAGAGGGTTTGGGCCTTGGGAGCTGACTACTTAAAGGTAAGCTAAACCCCACCCTCACTAATGCAACATTGTTGCAACTTCACAGCAGCACACTCCTAAGGGCCTTAATTATTATGGTCGTTCTGGGCTATGCTGCCCTCCACTGTCTTAATTAATTAAATGCCCTATCCTCCTGGCTTGCTGGAAAACTTTAATAACTGGAGCCATAAAACTGACTCAACAACATAACTATGTACAAATATAACTCTTAAATAACTTTACATAAAACTGTAATACTTGAATAACCACGCAGACACAGATATATGGGAAAAGACCCGAAGGTCGCATTTATTGTAGAACGTGAGAACCGGCTGGACTCAACGGGGCCAGCTAAAACATGTAGCGGCAATCTAGTTAGGAGTAGGAACCCCCTGCTAGGAAGAATGGACCGCGCCCGTGAATGCCCACACAAGCGGAGCTCAGCTGCCGCAGAAGCTTAGGGAGTTCTCGGCATCTTAGAATGGGAGGGACCCCAGGCGCGCGCCTGCAGAGATCACCCTCCCCTGGGCAGCCGTCACTCTACCTCTGATGGCAAACCGGGGCGCGGACCAACCGCCACAAGAGATAGCCCAACAGGCTCACCTCTTGCCGCCACACCTATAGATGATTAAGTATAGCACGCCTCAAATTACAGAGGAACAGGTCAATGCCCCTCTCAGAGAGGTGCACCCCGTCCCTTCTGTAGAGGCACCTCTCAGCCGTTGATATGTTCCCATTTTCCACAACAAACCCTCCTGACTGCCCTAAGAAAATCCTCACTTCTCTGTTAATTTTCTTGCGGACCTGAAAAGCTGCGCGATGAGACTGCATATGGCGCCATTCTATCCTGGGGATGATGTTAGACCATCCTATCCTGACTTGGGGAATCCATGCCTGAATCGTGCGCAGATACGACTGAATAACCGCACTGAGCTGCTTGCACGGTAGGAGCCCCATATCATTTCCACCTGCGTGGATGATAAGTACATGGGGTTTCTCCCACCTGCGCAAGGCCCCCTGCAGCAACTCAGGCAGAGCCTGCCACGTAAGCCCCCTGCGCCCTAACCACCTAACAGTGACTCGGGAAGAGGGGAACCCCAGCTGACGCCCATCAGGTCTCGCGATCGCTCGAAGCTCCGCCCAGTGGATGTACGAATGCCCCGTAATCCATACTCTCAGTGGACCGCTCCTTGGTCCTAAGAAAAGAAACAGAGGTTAACCATTGCATCTGCAAAACATAATCACTTCTAAACAGTCAAAGGCCTAACGTATAAAAGATACCTTTGCGACCTCCATCTCCCCAGAGCTCTAATATGGTCAGCCGACCATCCTAAACTAGCGGCAGTGGTGGCCGCGCCCACCCTAAAGGAATGGGGAGCAATGACCCTTGGATCAAGACCTGCCCTTGATGCTGCCCAGGCCAACACCTTCCTAAACTGGAATCTAGTCAACGGGGAACCGTCCTCGTGAACTAGAAATTGTGAGAAACCCTCAGGACGCACGTCCATATAGGCTTTAACCAGTCTGACCGGGCAGCAAACAGATTCATCATGGGCCGGCAAAGCTAACCAGGCACCTCTCCCTTCTTGGTCAGATTTGGATCTGGGAATAAAGACCAAGATAGACGACCCATCGTCTCTGACATGAGGCAGCAAAAGGCCGCCCGTCTTTTTCCTAGAGGGCGGGACAATTTCCCCTACCCTAAGAGCCCCGTGAAAAGCCAGCCCAAAGGCGGCTGAGAAAAGGGCAGTTTCGTAGGCGGATGAACAGACCGCCGGCAAAACTCGGCACAACGTTACCAGACGCTCAATGGTAACTGGTTCCCTGATATCCCTGACCCTGGGGGCCATACGCCCCCAACCTCGAAGTACCTGCCTAACCAGGAAGGTCTTCGAGGCGTCAACAAGCCCATACAACTTGCAGAAAAAGGACACCGCCGCCAGGCGTGAACCCACCGCAGTCTTCGAAACACCATTACCTTTAAGTTCGGTAATCCATTCCAGTAAGCCCCACTGGTCCCCGTCACAGGAGGGACGGCACCTGAAGTCACAAAAAGCGATCCACTCCGTCCAGTATTTCACATAAGTAGCCCAGGTAGACGGGGCGAGGGAAGCCCGCACCATCGCAATCAAGGGGCCCCATCCAGCGCCACCTGCCATAAGTAAGTGGGACAGGACAATCCGTTAGTGTCCGCATCGGGCACCAGTGCATAAAATGCTTCCCATTGAAAACGGGAGAGTGCATCAGCAATCCTATTCTGGACGCCCGGAACATGCTTAGCACGGAACACAATATTCAGGTGCAGACACCTCAGCACCAACAGTCTCAAATACCGCACAACCGGAGGGGAACTAGATGAAAGTCTGTTAACAGCATAAACAACGCTCATGTTATCTGTCCAGAAAACCACCTCACGGTCGCGAAGCTGATCGCCCCAAATGTCAAGAGCAACCAGTATGGGAAACAGCTCAAGAAGGCATAGGTTCCTGACCAAGCCTCTTTCTATCCACGCGGCTGGCCATGGGCCAGCGCTCCATTGCCCGGCCAAGAAAGCCCCATACCCGTGGGACCCAGCCGCATCAGTGAACAACTGGATCGCTGCGTTAGAAGGAACAACCTCCCGCCACAGACAGATCCCGTTAAAGTGGAGAAGAAATTCTTCCCAGACCTTAAGATCTTCCACCATCTCAGCAGACACCCGGAACCTCCGGGTCTGCGATCTTTCTCCGCACAACTGCCTCTTGAGCCTGCGGAGGAATATTCTACCCATAGGAATAATCCTGCCGGCAAAGTTCAGCAAACCCAATATCATTTGAAGGTCTTTTACGGAGCTATACAGCTCTGTTCTCATAGCGCGTACTGACTCCAACATGCGCTGAATTTTTTCTTGTGGCAGACGGCACTGCTCTGCCACCGTATCAACTTCGTTGCCCAAAAAAGTAAGGCACGTGCAAGGACCCTGGGACTTGTCCTCCGCCAGAGGAACTCCCATTCTATCCATTAGAAACCTGGTGACTTTAATCAGGAAAGCACACTCAGATGATCCTGTCCGCCCAACCAGCAGAAAATCATCCAAATAGTGTGCCAGGCCGTCGAATCCAGCCACCTCCGCGATGGCCCAGTGCAAGAAGCAGCTGAAAGCCTCGAAGTAAGCACACGAAATTGAGAACCCCATGGGCAAGCATTTGTCCACGTAGTACTGCCCCTCCAAATAGCACCCCATAAGCCTAAAAGAGGAGGGGTGAATAGGCAGGAGCCGGAAGGCGGATTCTATATCCAGCTTTGCCATCAGAGCTCCGGCCCCCGCCCTGCGAACTAGCCCCAATGCTTCATCAAATGATTGGTAAAAAACTGAGCTAAGTTCAGGGGGGATGGCGTCATTCACCGAACGACCCTTCGGGAAGGACAGATGTTGGATAAGCCGGAATTTACCCGGCTCCTTTTTTGGGACTACCCCCAAGGGTGATACAACCAGCCCTGGGAGGGGAATATCCTCAAATGGGCCTGCCATACGACCCAACCCAATTTCTTTATTCAGTTTATCCCGCAAAACCCCGGGAAACTGATATGCGGATTTTAGGTTCCTGCGTGACAAGGAACCCTCCACGTGCGATCCGACTGGGATAACAAATCCCGACCGCAGACCGCCACCAAGCAGCAAGGCGGCCTCCTTAAATGGGTATAGCAGCAGCCACTTCTCAATTACGGCCACCTTCAGGGGTGTGGCCGCCCTTTCCAACAGGGAAAGGTTTGGAGCCGGCTGCTGGTCTCTCCTGGGAACGACCCGCGTCCTGGGTTCTGGTACACTCGGACCCCGAGTGGCCGCCACCGCAGGTTTTGCATGCGTGCCGAAATGCGCATGCCGCTCCCCTGGTACACGATTTGTCCTGGAAGCGCCAGCACACCCCTGTGGCCCGCCGTCGAGAATGCTGCGAGGCCTTACCGCCCCCCGATGCTCCGACTACTATAGCAGGCGCTGCCTGTTTTTCAGGACCCAATTGCGCCCACAAACGCGAATCAACGTCACCGAAAGTAAGAAGAGGGTTCCCAACCATCTTTCTACGGAAGGCAGCGTCGTAATCCCGCCAAGCTCCATCCCTGTACTTCTCGTACACTGTTTCAATGGAATCCTGATATTTCAGGATGTTCAAAGCTTGATCGGGAAATTTAGAGATATAACAGGACGCATAAACCCTAAAGCACTTGCGCCATTCCTCATAGGAATCAGGACGTTTAAATTTTTTCGGGCCCGTGCCATCATCCGCCATTTCTTTCTGGCGATAAGCCTCCGCAGAAAGCTCAAACATGTGCACGTACCTCCCACCCTGAATGCGCCTAACCATCTTAGATTTGAGATGTTCATGGAGACTAAACGCAGGCCATGTGTCAGTGTTCCCATGTACAGCTGCCCTGCGCCTGTTCCCCATAACCGGGCTAACTAAGTCTGTTGACGCAGGAGGTGTCAACATAGGAACAGTGGGCTCCATGCGGGATGAACCAGGGGGGAGGGGGAGACCCATAGCCTTCCTTTTTTCCACCAACCATTTCACCATCCTATACATTCTTTTTTGCCCTTTCGCTTCCAACCCCAGGGATCTATCACTTTCAGAACCTGAATCATCCGAGGATGAACTTAAAACACTACGTTCAAAAGTAATAGTGTGCTTACCAGCTCCCAAGAGGCGTTGCACCGGGACAGGACCAGAAGAAGTGGATGGCTGTTCCTGAGACTGTGGCTCCCTTTCAACGGCACTGGGGGTAGCCTGGAGTGGCAGTAATGCAGTTCTGGGTTCCATAATGATCTGTGGAGAAAAATGCGAAAGAGGAGTACCCAGGGAAGGGGACGAAGGCCCACTAACCACATTACCACGGGACCCTAGGGGACTGGGGCTCCTGTGATCACTGCCACACTCCTCAATACCATCATCAACCATATCAGCCATACGCACATTCATCACTGCATTAGCAAACTGCACTTGTCTACTCTGTTCAGTCGCAGCCTGCGTGCCCTGACATAGACTGGGCGTGATAATTGGGCCTTTCTTTGCTGAAGCCCTAGTAACAACACCTGGTGGAGCCCCGCTGAGGGCCACACCCGCGGGCGCTACGTTTGCTGCGTGACGCAGTACTACGGCGTCTGCTAGGCCGCGATGTATTCGCGGGCCGACGCTTGCCCCTAGCCTGCGTGATTGCGGCCTGAGGCCCTGCGACTTGTTGCGCAGTAGGCATATTCACCGTCAGGCCTGCGGCCTGCTCATTAATGCCTGTTTCCCCAATCTGGGCCCTTCCGGGCGAACGTGCCCTTGCTACTTGCCCCCCAGAAACTACTTGCCCCTCTGGCACACCATTTGCCCTGATCGGAGCACCATCAAGTGCTAACATACCCCCGGTCAGGCTTGCGGCCTGCTCATGAGATCCCTCATGCAACCTTCTACCCCTTTCAATGACCGCCAAATCAGTGTCCCTTCGCGGGCGCTGAGTAATTGAGCCTCGCTGCGCACCCCCCGCGGGCGTCGCCCCCCCCCGGGGTACCCCTCTCTTACCTGTGTACCCCAGCGGAGACGACGATGCTACCCGCTTGCCTCTGGATTCCGGAAGGGCATTCCCGGACGTGACGTCACCGGAAGTGACGTCACCGGAAACGGCCAAACCGGAAGAGACGGGCCCTGACGTGGCCATGGGTACCCGCATGGACGCCGGCGCGCAAACCGAAGCCGGAGGACCTCCCTGGGATGCCAATCCCCCGCCGGAAAGCACCGCTGCCAAGGATTGGAGCAGCGCCACCGCCGTGGAGACCGCCTCACCGGTAAGAGTGACCGGTTCAGGTAAGGCCTCCCCCCCGCTACAACTCGCACTGGGAATAGAGCCCTGCTCACTTGCCACAACCCCCTCTGCCACCTGGGGACCCACTTCTACCACTGGAGGGGGAATTAAAGGAGGGGAGGGAGAGGGGGAGACAACCATAACCTCAGGGTACAGGCTAGACCCCGGGGGACGACTCACCGGGCGAGGGGGGGTAGGCTGCACCACATCTTCTCCTGATTCAAACTCCTCGATCATCAGCTCTTCTAATTCCGACATCTTCTTCCACAGGAATCCTGACAGATGATCCTGACGCTGTGAAGACGAGCTGGAAAAGAGGGTTTGGGCCTTGGGAGCTGACTACTTAAAGGTAAGCTAAACCCCACCCTCACTAATGCAACATTGTTGCAACTTCACAGCAGCACACTCCTAAGGGCCTTAATTATTATGGTCGTTCTGGGCTATGCTGCCCTCCACTGTCTCATGTATACATCAGCAAGCACACACTGTTGCACACAGATACACATCTATAAATCAGCAAGCATACACTGTTACATACAGACACACATCTATACATTAGCAAGCACACACTGTTACACAGACACACACATCAGCAAGCACACACTGTTACACACACAAACACACCTATACATCAGCAAGCACACACTGTTACACAAACACACACATCTATACACCAGCAAGCACACACTGTCACACACACACATCTATACATCAGCAAGCACACACTGTTACACACACACACAGACACACATCTATACATCAGCAAGCACACAATGTTACACACACACACACATCTATACACCAGCAAGCACACACTGTTACACACACACACACACATCAGCAAGCACACACTGTTTCACACACACACACACACACACACACATCAGCAAGCACACACTGTTACACACACACACATCTTTACATCAGCAAGCACACACTGTTACACAAACACACACATCTATACACCAGCAAGCACACACTGTTACACACAGACACACATCTATACATCAGCAAGCACACACTGTTACACACACACATCTATACATCAGCAAGCACACACTGTTACACACACACACACACACAAACACACCTATACATCAGCAAGCACACACTGTTACACAAACACACACATCTATACACCAGCAAGCACACACTGTTACACACACACAGACACACATCTATACATCAGCAAGCACACAATGTTACACACACACACACATCTATACATCAGCAAGCACACACTGTTACACACACACACACACACACACCCACATCTATACACCAGCAAGCACACACTGTTACACACACACACACACACACATCAGCAAGCACACACTGTTTCACACACACACACACACACACATCAGCAAGCACACACTGTTACACACACACACATCTATACATCAGCAAGCACACACTGTTACACAAACACACACATCTATACACCAGCAAGCACACACTGTTACACACAGACACACATCTATACATCAGCAAGCACACACTGTCACACACACACATCTATACATCAGCAAGCACACACTGTTACACACACACAGACACATAATTAATTAAATGCCCTATCCTCCTGGCTTGCTGGAAAACTTTAATAACTGGAGCCATAAAACTGACTCAACAACATAACTATGTACAAATATAACTCTTAAATAACTTTACATAAAACTGTAATACTTGAATAACCACGCAGACACAGATATATGGGAAAAGACCCGAAGGTCGCATTTATTGTAGAACGTGAGAACCTGCTGGACTCAACGGGGCCAGCTAAAACATGTGGCGGCAATCTAGTTAGGAGTAGGAACCCCCTGCTAGGAAGAATGGATCGCGCCCGTGAATGCCCACACAAGCGGAGCTCAGCTGCCGCAGAAGCTTAGGGAGTTCTCGGCATCTTAGAATGGGAGGGACCCCAGGCGCGCGCCTGCAGAGATCACCCTCCCCTGGGCAGCCGTCACTCTACCTCTGATGGCAAACCGGGGCGCGGACCAACCGCCTAACCAGGGTGTAAAGTAACGATCTCCGAACCAGTAGGACCAGGTGTGACTAGACGCGTCTCCATGCCACTACCTGGGGAGTCAAAAACTACCGTCCTTGGACTTAAGGAAACAAGCCGCGTAGCTCTCATCCAGCCTCGAACACCTAGCTGAAACACCCTGGTGATGTAGCAGCCTAAAGATTGCTGTATGAACCAATGCAGGGAGGGAGGGAGGGACGCTGTGAAGACGAGCTGGAAAAGAGGGTTTGGGCCTTGGGAGCTGACTACTTAAAGGTAAGCTAAACCCCACCCTCACTAATGCAACATTGTTGCAACTTCACAGCAGCACACTCCTAAGGGCCTTAATTATTATGGTCGTTCTGGGCTATGCTGCCCTCCACTGTCTTAATTAATTAAATGCCCTATCCTCCTGGCTTGCTGGAAAACTTTAATAACTGGAGCCATAAAACTGACTCAACAACATAACTATGTACAAATATAACTCTTAAATAACTTTACATAAAACTGTAATACTTGAATAACCACGCAGACACAGATATATGGGAAAAGACCCGAAGGTCGCATTTATTGTAGAACGTGAGAACCGGCTGGACTCAACGGGGCCAGCTAAAACATGTAGCGGCAATCTAGTTAGGAGTAGGAACCCCCTGCTAGGAAGAATGGACCGCGCCCGTGAATGCCCACACAAGCGGAGCTCAGCTGCCGCAGAAGCTTAGGGAGTTCTCGGCATCTTAGAATGGGAGGGACCCCAGGCGCGCGCCTGCAGAGATCACCCTCCCCTGGGCAGCCGTCACTCTACCTCTGATGGCAAACCGGGGCGCGGACCAACCGCCACAAGAGATAGCCCAACAGGCTCACCTCTTGCCGCCACACCTATAGATGATTAAGTATAGCACGCCTCAAATTACAGAGGAACAGGTCAATGCCCCTCTCAGAGAGGTGCACCCCGTCCCTTCTGTAGAGGCACCTCTCAGCCGTTGATATGTTCCCATTTTCCACAACAAACCCTCCTGACTGCCCTAAGAAAATCCTCACTTCTCTGTTAATTTTCTTGCGGACCTGAAAAGCTGCGCGATGAGACTGCATATGGCGCCATTCTATCCTGGGGATGATGTTAGACCATCCTATCCTGACTTGGGGAATCCATGCCTGAATCGTGCGCAGATACGACTGAATAACCGCACTGAGCTGCTTGCACGGTAGGAGCCCCATATCATTTCCACCTGCGTGGATGATAAGTACATGGGGTTTCTCCCACCTGCGCAAGGCCCCCTGCAGCAACTCAGGCAGAGCCTGCCACGTAAGCCCCCTGCGCCCTAACCACCTAACAGTGACTCGGGAAGAGGGGAACCCCAGCTGACGCCCATCAGGTCTCGCGATCGCTCGAAGCTCCGCCCAGTGGATGTACGAATGCCCCGTAATCCATACTCTCAGTGGACCGCTCCTTGGTCCTAAGAAAAGAAACAGAGGTTAACCATTGCATCTGCAAAACATAATCACTTCTAAACAGTCAAAGGCCTAACGTATAAAAGATACCTTTGCGACCTCCATCTCCCCAGAGCTCTAATATGGTCAGCCGACCATCCTAAACTAGCGGCAGTGGTGGCCGCGCCCACCCTAAAGGAATGGGGAGCAATGACCCTTGGATCAAGACCTGCCCTTGATGCTGCCCAGGCCAACACCTTCCTAAACTGGAATCTAGTCAACGGGGAACCGTCCTCGTGAACTAGAAATTGTGAGAAACCCTCAGGACGCACGTCCATATAGGCTTTAACCAGTCTGACCGGGCAGCAAACAGATTCATCATGGGCCGGCAAAGCTAACCAGGCACCTCTCCCTTCTTGGTCAGATTTGGATCTGGGAATAAAGACCAAGATAGACGACCCATCGTCTCTGACATGAGGCAGCAAAAGGCCGCCCGTCTTTTTCCTAGAGGGCGGGACAATTTCCCCTACCCTAAGAGCCCCGTGAAAAGCCAGCCCAAAGGCGGCTGAGAAAAGGGCAGTTTCGTAGGCGGATGAACAGACCGCCGGCAAAACTCGGCACAACGTTACCAGACGCTCAATGGTAACTGGTTCCCTGATATCCCTGACCCTGGGGGCCATACGCCCCCAACCTCGAAGTACCTGCCTAACCAGGAAGGTCTTCGAGGCGTCAACAAGCCCATACAACTTGCAGAAAAAGGACACCGCCGCCAGGCGTGAACCCACCGCAGTCTTCGAAACACCATTACCTTTAAGTTCGGTAATCCATTCCAGTAAGCCCCACTGGTCCCCGTCACAGGAGGGACGGCACCTGAAGTCACAAAAAGCGATCCACTCCGTCCAGTATTTCACATAAGTAGCCCAGGTAGACGGGGCGAGGGAAGCCCGCACCATCGCAATCAAGGGGCCCCATCCAGCGCCACCTGCCATAAGTAAGTGGGACAGGACAATCCGTTAGTGTCCGCATCGGGCACCAGTGCATAAAATGCTTCCCATTGAAAACGGGAGAGCGCATCAGCAATCCTATTCTGGACGCCCGGAACATGCTTAGCACGGAACACAATATTCAGGTGCAGACACCTCAGCACCAACAGTCTCAAATACCGCACAACCGGAGGGGAACTAGATGAAAGTCTGTTAACAGCATAAACAACGCTCATGTTATCTGTCCAGAAAACCACCTCACGGTCGCGAAGCTGATCGCCCCAAATGTCAAGAGCAACCAGTATGGGAAACAGCTCAAGAAGGCATAGGTTCCTGACCAAGCCTCTTTCTATCCACGCGGCTGGCCATGGGCCAGCGCTCCATTGCCCGGCCAAGAAAGCCCCATACCCGTGGGACCCAGCCGCATCAGTGAACAACTGGATCGCTGCGTTAGAAGGAACAACCTCCCGCCACAGACAGATCCCGTTAAAGTGGAGAAGAAATTCTTCCCAGACCTTAAGATCTTCCACCATCTCAGCAGACACCCGGAACCTCCGGGTCTGCGATCTTTCTCCGCACAACTGCCTCTTGAGCCTGCGGAGGAATATTCTACCCATAGGAATAATCCTGCCGGCAAAGTTCAGCAAACCCAATATCATTTGAAGGTCTTTTACGGAGCTATACAGCTCTGTTCTCATAGCGCGTACTGACTCCAACATGCGCTGAATTTTTTCTTGTGGCAGACGGCACTGCTCTGCCACCGTATCAACTTCGTTGCCCAAAAAAGTAAGGCACGTGCAAGGACCCTGGGACTTGTCCTCCGCCAGAGGAACTCCCATTCTATCCATTAGAAACCTGGTGACTTTAATCAGGAAAGCACACTCAGATGATCCTGTCCGCCCAACCAGCAGAAAATCATCCAAATAGTGTGCCAGGCCGTCGAATCCAGCCACCTCCGCGATGGCCCAGTGCAAGAAGCAGCTGAAAGCCTCGAAGTAAGCACACGAAATTGAGAACCCCATGGGCAAGCATTTGTCCACGTAGTACTGCCCCTCCAAATAGCACCCCATAAGCCTAAAAGAGGAGGGGTGAATAGGCAGGAGCCGGAAGGCGGATTCTATATCCAGCTTTGCCATCAGAGCTCCGGCCCCCGCCCTGCGAACTAGCCCCAATGCTTCATCAAATGATTGGTAAAAAACTGAGCTAAGTTCAGGGGGGATGGCGTCATTCACCGAACGACCCTTCGGGAAGGACAGATGTTGGATAAGCCGGAATTTACCCGGCTCCTTTTTTGGGACTACCCCCAAGGGTGATACAACCAGCCCTGGGAGGGGAATATCCTCAAATGGGCCTGCCATACGACCCAACCCAATTTCTTTATTCAGTTTATCCCGCAAAACCCCGGGAAACTGATATGCGGATTTTAGGTTCCTGCGTGACAAGGAACCCTCCACGTGCGATCCGACTGGGATAACAAATCCCGACCGCAGACCGCCACCAAGCAGCAAGGCGGCCTCCTTAAATGGGTATAGCAGCAGCCACTTCTCAATTACGGCCACCTTCAGGGGTGTGGCCGCCCTTTCCAACAGGGAAAGGTTTGGAGCCGGCTGCTGGTCTCTCCTGGGAACGACCCGCGTCCTGGGTTCTGGTACACTCGGACCCCGAGTGGCCGCCACCGCAGGTTTTGCATGCGTGCCGAAATGCGCATGCCGCTCCCCTGGTACACGATTTGTCCTGGAAGCGCCAGCACACCCCTGTGGCCCGCCGTCGAGAATGCTGCGAGGCCTTACCGCCCCCCGATGCTCCGACTACTATAGCAGGCGCTGCCTGTTTTTCAGGACCCAATTGCGCCCACAAACGCGAATCAACGTCACCGAAAGTAAGAAGAGGGTTCCCAACCATCTTTCTACGGAAGGCAGCGTCGTAATCCCGCCAAGCTCCATCCCTGTACTTCTCGTACACTGTTTCAATGGAATCCTGATATTTCAGGATGTTCAAAGCTTGATCGGGAAATTTAGAGATATAACAGGACGCATAAACCCTAAAGCACTTGCGCCATTCCTCATAGGAATCAGGACGTTTAAATTTTTTCGGGCCCGTGCCATCATCCGCCATTTCTTTCTGGCGATAAGCCTCCGCAGAAAGCTCAAACATGTGCACGTACCTCCCACCCTGAATGCGCCTAACCATCTTAGATTTGAGATGTTCATGGAGACTAAACGCAGGCCATGTGTCAGTGTTCCCATGTACAGCTGCCCTGCGCCTGTTCCCCATAACCGGGCTAACTAAGTCTGTTGACGCAGGAGGTGTCAACATAGGAACAGTGGGCTCCATGCGGGATGAACCAGGGGGGAGGGGGAGACCCATAGCCTTCCTTTTTTCCACCAACCATTTCACCATCCTATACATTCTTTTTTTGCCCTTTCGCTTCCAACCCCAGGGATCTATCACTTTCAGAACCTGAATCATCCGAGGATGAACTTAAAACACTACGTTCAAAAGTAATAGTGTGCTTACCAGCTCCCAAGAGGCGTTGCACCGGGACAGGACCAGAAGAAGTGGATGGCTGTTCCTGAGACTGTGGCTCCCTTTCAACGGCACTGGGGGTAGCCTGGAGTGGCAGTAATGCAGTTCTGGGTTCCATAATGATCTGTGGAGAAAAATGCGAAAGAGGAGTACCCAGGGAAGGGGACGAAGGCCCACTAACCACATTACCACGGGACCCTAGGGGACTGGGGCTCCTGTGATCACTGCCACACTCCTCAATACCATCATCAACCATATCAGCCATACGCACATTCATCACTGCATTAGCAAACTGCACTTGTCTACTCTGTTCAGTCGCAGCCTGCGTGCCCTGACATAGACTGGGCGTGATAATTGGGCCTTTCTTTGCTGAAGCCCTAGTAACAACACCTGGTGGAGCCCCGCTGAGGGCCACACCCGCGGGCGCTACGTTTGCTGCGTGACGCAGTACTACGGCGTCTGCTAGGCCGCGATGTATTCGCGGGCCGACGCTTGCCCCTAGCCTGCGTGATTGCGGCCTGAGGCCCTGCGACTTGTTGCGCAGTAGGCATATTCACCGTCAGGCCTGCGGCCTGCTCATTAATGCCTGTTTCCCCAATCTGGGCCCTTCCGGGCGAACGTGCCCTTGCTACTTGCCCCCCAGAAACTACTTGCCCCTCTGGCACACCATTTGCCCTGATCGGAGCACCATCAAGTGCTAACATACCCCCGGTCAGGCTTGCGGCCTGCTCATGAGATCCCTCATGCAACCTTCTACCCCTTTCAATGACCGCCAAATCAGTGTCCCTTCGCGGGCGCTGAGTAATTGAGCCTCGCTGCGCACCCCCCGCGGGCGTCGCCCCCCCCCGGGGTACCCCTCTCTTACCTGTGTACCCCAGCGGAGACGACGATGCTACCCGCTTGCCTCTGGATTCCGGAAGGGCATTCCCGGACGTGACGTCACCGGAAGTGACGTCACCGGAAACGGCCAAACCGGAAGAGACGGGCCCTGACGTGGCCATGGGTACCCGCATGGACGCCGGCGCGCAAACCGAAGCCGGAGGACCTCCCTGGGATGCCAATCCCCCGCCGGAAAGCACCGCTGCCAAGGATTGGAGCAGCGCCACCGCCGTGGAGACCGCCTCACCGGTAAGAGTGACCGGTTCAGGTAAGGCCTCCCCCCCGCTACAACTCGCACTGGGAATAGAGCCCTGCTCACTTGCCACAACCCCCTCTGCCACCTGGGGACCCACTTCTACCACTGGAGGGGGAATTAAAGGAGGGGAGGGAGAGGGGGAGACAACCATAACCTCAGGGTACAGGCTAGACCCCGGGGGACGACTCACCGGGCGAGGGGGGGTAGGCTGCACCACATCTTCTCCTGATTCAAACTCCTCGATCATCAGCTCTTCTAATTCCGACATCTTCTTCCACAGGAATCCTGACAGATGATCCTGACGCTGTGAAGACGAGCTGGAAAAGAGGGTTTGGGCCTTGGGAGCTGACTACTTAAAGGTAAGCTAAACCCCACCCTCACTAATGCAACATTGTTGCAACTTCACAGCAGCACACTCCTAAGGGCCTTAATTATTATGGTCGTTCTGGGCTATGCTGCCCTCCACTGTCTCATGTATACATCAGCAAGCACACACTGTTGCACACAGATACACATCTATAAATCAGCAAGCATACACTGTTACATACAGACACACATCTATACATTAGCAAGCACACACTGTTACACAGACACACACATCAGCAAGCACACACTGTTACACACACAAACACACCTATACATCAGCAAGCACACACTGTTACACAAACACACACATCTATACACCAGCAAGCACACACTGTCACACACACACATCTATACATCAGCAAGCACACACTGTTACACACACACACAGACACACATCTATACATCAGCAAGCACACAATGTTACACACACACACACATCTATACACCAGCAAGCACACACTGTTACACACACACACACACATCAGCAAGCACACACTGTTTCACACACACACACATCAGCAAGCACACACTGTTACACACACACACATCTTTACATCAGCAAGCACACACTGTTACACAAACACACACATCTATACACCAGCAAGCACACACTGTTACACACAGACACACATCTATACATCAGCAAGCACACACATCTATACATCAGCAAGCACACACTGTTACACACACACAGACACACATCTATACATCAGCAAGCACACACTGTTACACACACATCAGCAAGCACACACTGTTTCACACACACACACACACACATCAGCAAGCACACAGTTACACACACACACACACATCTTTACATCAGCAAGAACACACTGTTACACAAACACACACATCTATACACCAGCAAGCACACACTGTTACACACAGACACACATCTATACATCAGCAAGCACACACTGTCACACACACACATCTATACATCAGCAAGCACACACTGTTACACACACACAGACACACATCTATACATCAGCAAGCACACACTGTTGCACACAGATACACATCTATAAATCAGCAAGCATACACTGTTACATACAGACACACATCTATACATTAGCAAGCACACACTGTTACACACACACACATCAGCAAGCACACACTGTTGCACACAGACATACATCTATACATCAGCAAGCATACACTGTTACACACACATCTATCTATACAGCAGCAAGCACACACTGTTACACACACACATCTATACATCAGCAAGCACACACTGTTACACACAGACACACATCTATACTGTTATGTTCTCTAGCAGGTTCCATCAGTAAAACTAACATGGCTTCTGATGATGTCACAGAGACCCAGACACACCCAGGGGGTGTGGTGAGCTGAGCTTAAAGCTGCAGTAATCTTAACATCCCCTTTTTTCTCCAAAAAAAAAAAAATATATATATATATATAAAAATAAACAATAATAAAAAAAAAAAAGAACAGACAGTGGATAATATTGTAACATACAACAAGTAACTAAACCATACACTTGAACTTAGAACAGTTTATCTCTATAGTCTATGTGCACAAGACCTAGGTCGCAGGCTAGAATTTAGTCACAGTTATGTTTTCTGCGATAAGTCCGCCTTCAGATTAGGTCATTCCTTGCTGAATAATCTCTCACTGAATCCTCACATTGCCATCTAGAAGGTGGCCTTCTGTTTCTAGAGGGCCGTAGAGTATTTGGTTCAGGAGAAATTGTCTGTGGAGGAGTACCCAATGGTTGTTGATCACCTGTGATATTTTGTTGTTGGACAGAATCATTCTGAGGTTGATCTGTTTCAGTTGTGTTCATTGCATTTTCATCCTCAGAAGACTCAGGTGGGCACCACACTCCATGCCAGATATCCTCACCATCTGAATCATTTGATATTTGTGTAGCTGGTTGAGATCTATGTCTCATTTGTTCTACATGGCGGGAAACTGTACCACCAGCTTGTAGTTGAACTTTAAACATTCTGTTGCCCATGCCTTGTATTATGACAGCTGGAATCCATTTATTTGGGCCACGGTAGTTTCTAACCCATACTCTGTCATGAAGAACAAATTCTGAAACGCTAGAAGTGTTCAACTCTTGTGTGGGATGTTCTGGTCTAACTTTATCCAGTGGAGTTCTCAGGCGTCTTCCAAACATTAACATTGCAGGTGATAGCCCAGTAGTGGCATGGGGTGTGTTTCGATAGTTAAACAAAAAATTAGAAAGGGAGTTTGGATTAAATTTTGATTTCTGAGAGACAGCTAAGTGGCGTTTTAAAGTTTGTACAAATCTTTCAGCCTGTCCATTAGAGGCTGGAAAATATGGAGCTGTCTTACAGTGTTTGATGTTATTTGTATCTAGAAAGGTTTCAAATTCATGTGATATGAACTGTGGACCATTGTCTGAGACTAAAGTTTGTGGCAGTCCAAATCTTGCAAACATACTGGAAAGAACGACAATGGTTTGTTGTGTTGTAGTACTTGACATTTGAACTACTTCTGGCCACTTGGAATGAGCATCCACAGCCACCAAATACATTCGTCCATCCACTGGCCCCGCAAAATCAACATGGATTCTTGTCCAAGGTTCATTTGGCCATGGCCAAGTTTTTGAGGTGTCCCTGCTGGGATTCCGCTGTGTCTGTGCACATGCATTGCAAGCAGCTACATAAGAAGCAATATCTGTATCCAATTTAGGCCACCAAAAATATTCTCGTGCTCTTTGCTTCATTTTTACTACACCCTGATGTGAGCTGTGTAGTAACTTTAATGCTAATGTTTGCAGTAAGTTCGGAATTATCACTCGTGACCCCCATAACAGACAGCCTGAGTCATGCACAATTTCCTTCTTCCTTGTAAAATATGGCTGAAGGTCAGAGCGAACCACTTTAGGCCACCCATGTTGAACAAAAGACTTGATTTCCCGTAAGGTAGAATCAGAGCATGTATAAGTAGCAATCACTTTGGAATTTAGATTTACAGGCTGTGGAGGGGTTTCTATGATTTTAGAAGATGTTGTCATGTGATGTACCATTGGTAATCTAGAAAACATATCCACATTCGTATGATCACTGTGGCATCGATATTTAATGGAGTAGTTGTAAGCCGCCAGCTGAAGTGCATAGCGCTGAAGTCGAGCAGCTGTTGTGTTGGAGATACCCTTCTGAGGGTGCAGAATGGACAAAAGTGGTTTATGATCAGTGATCAGAGTAAAAGGTCTGCCATATATATAAATGTGGAATTTCTTCACAGCCCAAATTATTGCTAAAGCTTCCCGATCAATCTGGGCATAATTTCTCTCTGACGGAGTTAAAGATCTGGACGCAAAAGACACAGGACGTTCAGACCCATCGGGCATAATGTGTGAAAGTACTGCGCCTAAACCATATGGTGAAGCATCACAGGCTAGTACCAAAGGCTTCTTAAGGTCATAGTGGACAAGGAGTCTTGATTCCAGAAGAAGCTGCTTAGAGCGTTCAAATGCTCGTGTACATAAGTCAGTCCAGGCCCACTGGTTTTTACTATCTAAAAGACGGTGTAGTGGATATAGTAAATGAGCCAAATTTGGTAAAAATCTGTGATAGTAATTGAGCAACCCCAAATAAGAACGTAGCTGAGATACATTAACAGGGGTGGGAGCATGAACCAGCGCTTTCACTTTTTCAGCAGTTGTGTGTAGACCAGTCTTGTCCACTACATGTGCACAATATTCTAAACTCTTGCAGAAGAACTCACACTTTTCCATGTTAACTTTCAGTCCGAATTCCTGTAGGCGTTGTAAAACAGCTTCAACATTGGCTTTATGAGCAGCATCATTTTCACCAGTGATAAGCATGTCATCTAACATACAGTGGGTATGTGGAATACCTGCCAAGATCTCATCCATTATCCGTTGCCACACTGCAGGTGCTGGGGCAATGCCAAACACCATCCGCGTATACTGAAAAAGTCCTTTGTGAGTGTTGATAGTTAACAGGTGTCTGGAGTCTGGATGCACCTCTAATTGTAAGTATGCTTGATGCAAGTCAATTTTTGTAAATTTTTCACCCCCTGCCAGAGAACTAAACAATTCTTCAATCCGTGGTAAAGGATACTGGTCCACAAGTAATTGAGGGTTAAGGCCCACTCTGAAATCTCCACAGATGCGAATGTCCCCATTCTTTTTTCTGACAGGAACTATTGGGGAAGCCCATTCACTGCTAGACACTGGAACAATAATCCCCTGATTTCGTAGTCTTTCTAGTTCTGCTTCAATTTTAGGTTTAAGTGCAAATGGTACAACTCTTGGTTTACAAAATTTTGGAATAGCATTTTCTTTTAGGTGAAGCTGAATCTGCTTGTCTTTCACTAAACCTAGGTTCCCATCAAATACAGTCTTATATTTGTGCTTTAGTGAATTAATCCAAGAAGAATTTGAATTCCCACTTTGGTCCAGCAGTTTGTTAAGTGGTAACTGTTGTGGTAACTTTGGCATGCCCAATGCTTGGATCCAGGATCTACCAAACAAAGGTGGTCCTCCTTTAGGTAAAATGTAGAGGCGTAGATTTTTAGTTATACCATTAAATGTCACTGTAGGTGATACACACCCAATAGGCTTTATTATTTCATTTGAATATGTTTGCATGGTGACAGCTGTTGGAATAATTGGTTGCCTTAGTCCCAGGCGGTTCCAATCAGCAGCTGTGATAACAGAGACTGCTGCTCCTGTATCAACTTCCATAATGAGAGGTTTACCATCTATATTCACCTTTGCTTGCAGTTCTGGAATTTTATTCTCAAGGCTGTAGATCTGTAATGTGTATAATGGTTTGTCTTCCTCTGAATCAGTGTGTGGTGTATCTACTTGCACATGAAAAGCTGCACGTGACTTGCTGCCTTTCTTACTTTTATCTCTGTCTGAGGAACTTCTGCACACTCTCTTTGTATGACCAATCTTCCTACACCCATAGCAGGTGCTGTTCCTAAACCTGCAGGCATTTGCTGTGTGATTTGTGTCACCACATCTGTAACAGGCTGTCTGTGACCCTTGTCTAGCTGGATACTGTTTATTTAGGTGCACACTTGTATGAAAAACATCTTTTTCCTTATCACAAACTGCCTGTGCTGGGGCCTGGAGCATTTGTGCATCTTTAGTAGCAAGTTCCATGACTGTAGCTATCTCTATAGCACGCTTTAGTGTTAAATCATCCTCTGCTAATAGTCTCTTTTGTACTGTACAGTCCATGAGTCCAATAACAAACATATCACGTAAAGCAGTGTTTAAATAATCACCAAATCTGCAGCTACTTGCTAGTTTCTTTAAACTGATCACATAACTTTTAATGTCCTCATGCTGCAATTGCTTGCGTGTGTAAAACTTAAAGCGTTCTGATATCTCTAGAGGCTTAGGTAGGTAGTGGTCAGATAACAGGCAGATCAGGTCAGACAGAGGTTTAGCATTAGGTTTATCTGGTGAGAGAATGTCCCTTAATGTAGTGTAAGCTGCTGAGCCTATAGTTGTCAGAAACACAGCCACTTGCTTATCAGCTCCTATGTTATTTGCTGTACAATATAGCTCAAACTGTTCAACCCATGTGTCCCATCTGTCTGTGTCTGCTGCAAACACAGGTAAGGTGCCAATAAGTGCCATTATAGGGTCAGACCACAGATCCTCGTCGCCAGCTGTTATGTTCTGTGTGTAGTCAGGATTAGAACATTCAGTTGTGTGCTGTTACCTTGTGTCTTGCACATATCATGAAGACTCTGCAGCAGGAACTTTAGATAACTTTTATTCAGCTACAGCCACATGGCTTATTCTCTAGCAGGTTCCATCAGTAAAACTAACATGGCTTCTGATGATGTCACAGAGACCCAGACACACCCAGGGGGTGTGGTGAGCTGAGCTTAAAGCTGCAGTAATCTTAACATATACATCAGCAAGCACACACTGTTACACTCAGACACACATCTATACATCAGCAAGCACACACTGTTGCACACAGACACACATCTATTTATTAGCAAGCACACACTGCTGCACACAGACACATATCTATACATCAGCAAGCACACACTGTTGCACACAGACACATATCTATAAATCAGCAAGCAAAACCGATACACACAGAAACACATCTATACATCAGCAAGCACAAACTGTTACACACAGACACACATCTATACATTAGCAAGCACACACTGTTGCACACAGACACACATCTATACATCAGGAAGCACACACTGTTGCACACAGGCACACATCTATACATCAGCAAGCGCAGACTATTGCACACAAACACACATCTATACATCAGCAAGCACACAGTGTTACACAAACACACACATCTATACATCAGCAAGCACACGCTATTACACAAAAACACACATCTATACATCAGCAAGCACACACTGTTACACAAACACACACATCTATACATCAGCAAGCACACACTGTTACACAAACACACACATCTATACATCAGCAAGAACACACTGTTACACAAACACACACATCTATACATCAGCAAGCACACACTGTTACACAAACACACATCTATACATCAGCAAGCACAGACTGTTACACACAGACACACATCTATACATCAGCAAGCACACAATGTTACACACACACACACATCTATACATCAGCAAGCACACACACACACATCTATACATCAGCAAGCACACACTGTTACACATAGACATATCTATACACCAGCAAGCACACAATGTTACACCCACACACACATCTATACATCAGCAAACACACAATGTCAGCCTTGGGAGCTGACTACTTAAAGGTAAGCTAAACCCCACCCTCACTAATGCAACATTGTTGCAACTTCACAGCAGCACACTCCTAAGGGCCTTAATTATTATGGTCGTTCTTGGCTATGCTGCCCTCCACTGTCTCATGTATACATCAGCAAGCACACACTGTTGCACACAGATACACATCTATAAATCAGCAAGCATACACTGTTACATACAGACACACATCTATACATTAGCAAGCACACACTGTTACACAGACACACACATCAGCAAGCACACACTGTTACACAAACACACACATCTATACACCAGCAAGCACACACTGTCACACACACACATCTATACATCAGCAAGCACACACTGTTACACACACACACAGACACACATCTATACATCAGCAAGCACACAATGTTACACACACACACACACACACACACACACATCTATACACCAGCAAGCACACACTGTTACACACACACACACACACACACATCAGCAAGCACACACTGTTTCACACACACACACACACACATCAGCAAGCACACACTGTTACACACACACACATCTTTACATCAGCAAGCACACACTGTTACACAAACACACACATCTATACACCAGCAAGCACACACTGTTACACACAGACACACATCTATACATCAGCAAGCACACACTGTCACACACACACATCTATACATCAGCAAGCACACACTGTTACACACACATCAGCAAGCACACACTGTTTCACACACACACACACACATCAGCAAGCACACACTGTTACACACACACACATCTTTACATCAGCAAGCACACACTGTTACACAAACACACACATCTATACACCAGCAAGCACACACTGTTACACACAGACACACATCTATACATCAGCAAGCACACACTGTCACACACACACACATCTATACATCAGCAAGCACACACTGTTACACACACACAGACACACATCTATACATCAGCAAGCACACACTGTTGCACACAGATACACATCTATAAATCAGCAAGCATACACTGTTACATACAGACACACATCTATACATTAGCAAGCACACACTGTTACACACACACACATCAGCAAGCACACACTGTTGCACACAGACATACATCTATACATCAGCAAGCATACACTGTTACACACACATCTATCTATACAGCAGCAAGCACACACTGTTACACACACACATCTATACATCAGCAAGCACACACTGTTACACACAGACACACATCTATACATCAGCAAGCACACACTGTTACACTCAGACACACATCTATACATCAGCAAGCACACACTGTTGCACACAGACACACATCTATTTATTAGCAAGCACACACTGCTGCACACAGACACATATCTATACATCAGCAAGCACACACTGTTGCACACAGACACATATCTATAAATCAGCAAGCAAAACCGATACACACAGAAACACATCTATACATCAGCAAGCACAAACTGTTACACACAGACACACATCTATACATTAGCAAGCACACACTGTTGCACACAGACACACATCTATACATCAGGAAGCACACACTGTTGCACACAGGCACACATCTATACATCAGCAAGCGCAGACTGTTGCACACAGACACACATCTATACATCAGCAAGCACACACTGTTACACACACACACATCTATACATCAGAAAGCACACAGTGTTACACAAACACACACATCTATACATCAGCAAGCACACGCTATTACACAAAAACACACATCTATACATCAGCAAGCACACACTGTTACACAAACACACACATCTATACATCAGCAAGCACACACTGTTACACAAACACACACATCTATACATCAGCAAGAACACACTGTTACACAAACACACACATCTATACATCAGCAAGCACACACTGTTACACAAACACACATCTATACATCAGCAAGCACAGACTGTTACACACAGACACACATCTATACATCAGCAAGCACACAATGTTACACACACACACACATCTATACATCAGCAAGCACACACACACACATCTATACATCAGCAAGCACACACTGTTACACATACATATCTATACACCAGCAAGCACACAATGTTACACCCACACACACATCTATACATCAGCAAACACACAATGTTACACACACACATACACATCTATACACCAGCAAGCACACACACACACATTAGCAAGCACACACTGTTACACACATCAGCAAGCACACACTGTTACACACACACATCAGCAAGCACACACTGTTACAAACAAAAACACATCTATACATCAGCAAGCACACACTGTTACACACACACACATCTATACATCAGCAAGCACACAGTTACACACAGACACATATCTATACATCAGCAAGCATACACTGTTACACACACATCTATCTATACATCAGCAAGCACACACTGTTACACTCAGACACACATCTATACATCAGCAAGCACACACTGTTGCACACAGACACACATCTATTTATTAGCAAGCACACACTGTTGCACACAGACACACATCTATACATTAACAAGCACACACTGTTGCACACAGACATATCTATACACCAGCAAGCACACAATGTTACACCCACACACACATCTATACATCAGCAAAAACACAATGTTACACACACACATACACATCTATACACCAGCAAGCAAACACACACACATTAGCAAGCACACACTGTTACACACATCAGCAAGCACACACTGTTACACACACACACATCAGCAAGCACACACTGTTACAAACAAAAACACATCTATACATCAGCAAGCACACACTGTTACACACACACACACACACACACACATCTGTACACCAGCAAGCACACACTGTTACACACACACACACACACATCAGCAAGCACACACTGTTACACACACACACACACACACATCTGTACACCAGCAAGCACACACTGTTACACACACACACACACACACACACATCAGCAAGCACACACTGTTTCACACACACACACATCAGCAAGCACACACTGTTGCACACACACACACATCTATACATCAGCAAGCACACACTGTCACACACACACATCTATACATCAGCAAGCACACACTGTTACACACACACACACACACACATCAGCAAGCACACACAGACAGTGGAGGGCAGCATAGCCCAGAACGACCATAATAATTAAGGCCCTTAGGAGTGTGCTGCTGTGAAGGTTGCAACAATGTTGCATTAGTGAGGGTGGGGTTTAGCTTACCTTTAAGTAGTCAGCTCCCAAGGCCCAAACCCTCTTTTCCAGCTCGTCTTCACAGCGTCAGGATCATCTGTCAGGAGTCCTGTGGAAGAAGATGTCGGAATTAGATGAGCTGGTGATCGATGAGTTTGACTCTGGAGAAGATGTGGTGCAGCCTTCCCCCCCTCGCCTGGTGAGTCGTACCCCGGGGCCTAGCCTGTATCCTGAAGTTAGGGTTGTCTCTCCCTCCCCTCCTTTAATCCCCCTTTCAGTAGAGGTGGGTCCCCAAATAGCAGAGGAGGTTGTGGTAGGGGAACAGGGCCCTGTTCTGGGCGGGGGGGAGGCCGTATCTGCTCCGGTCGTTCTTACCGGGGAGGCGGTCTCCACGGCGGTAGCGCTGCTCCAATCTTTGGCAGCGGTGCTTTCCGGCGGGGGGCCGGCATCCCAGGGAGGCCCCCCGGCTTCAGTTTGCGCGCCGGCGTCCACGCGGTCCTCCATGGCCCCTTCAGAGCCCGTCTCTTCCGGTTTGGCCGCTTCCGGTGACGTCACTTCCGGTGACGTCACGTCCGGAAGCGCCATTCCGGACACAAGAGGCAAGCGGGCAGCATCGTCTTCTCCGCCGGGGTACGCAGGTAAGAGAGGGGTACCCCGGGGGGGGGGCGACGCCCGCGGGGGGGTGCGCAGCGAGGCTCAAATACTCAGCGCCCGCGAAGGGACACTGATTTGGCGGCCATTGAAAGGGGTAGAAGGTGGCATGAGGGATCTCATGAGCAGGCCGTAAGCCTGACCGGGGGTATGTTAGCACTTGACGGTGCTCCGATCGGGGCAACTAGTGTGTCTGAGGGGCAAGTGGTTTCTGAGGGGCAAGGAACAAGGGCACGTTCGCCCGGTAGGGCCCAGATTAGGGAAACAGGCATTAATGAGCAGGCCGCAGGCCTGACGGGGAATATGCCTACTGCGCAACAAGTCGCAGGGCCTCAGGCCGCAATCACGCAGCCTGGGGGCAAGCGTAGGCCCGCGACTACATCGCGGCCTAGCAGACGACGTAGTACTGCGTCACGCAGCAAACGTAACGCCCGACAGGGTGCGCGGGCGGCGCCCGCGGGTGTGGCCCTCAGCGGGGCTCCGCCAGGTGTTGTCACTAGGGCTTCAGCAAAGAAAGGCCCAGTTATCACGCCCAGTCTATGTCAGGGCACGCAGGCTGCGACTGAACAGAATAGACAAGTACAGTTTGCTAATGCAGTGATGAATGTGCGTATGGCTGATATGGTTGATGATGGTATTGAAGAGTGTGGCAGTGATCACAGGAGCCCTAGTCCCCTAGGGTCCCGGGGTAATGTGGTTGGTGGGCCCTCGTCCCCTTCCCTGGGTACTCCTCTTTCACAATTTTCTCCACAGATCATTATGGAACCCAGAACTGCATTACAGCCACTCCAGTCCACCCCCAGTGCCGTGGAAAGGGAGCCACAGTCTCAGGAACAGCCATCCACCTCTTCTGGTCCTGTCCCGGTGCAACGCCTCTTGGGAGCTGGTAAGCGCGCTATTACTTTTGAACGTAGTGTTTTAAGTTCATCCTCGGATGATTCAGGTTCAGAGAGTGATAGATCCCTGGGGTTGGAAGCGAAAGGGCAAAAAAGAATGTATAGGATGGTGAAATGGTTAGTGGAAGAAAGGAAGGCTATGGGTCTTCCCCTCCCCCCTGGTTCATCCCGCATGGAGCCCACTGTTCCTATGTTGACACCTCCTGCGTCAACAGACTTAGTTAGCCCACTTATGGGGAACAGGCGCAGGGCAGCTATACATGGGGACACTGACACATGGCCTGCGTTTAGCCTTCATGAGCATCTCAAATCTAAGATGGTGCGGCGCATTCAGGGTGGGAGGTACGTGCACATGTTTGAGCTTTCTGCGGAAGCTTATCGCCAGAAAGAAATGGCGGATGATGGCACAGGCCCGAAAAAATTTAAACGTCCTGATTCCTATGAGGAATGGCGCAAGTGCTTTAGGGTTTATGCGTCCTTTTATATCTCTAAATTTCCCGATCAAGCCTTAAACATCCTGAAATATCAGGATTCCATTGAAACAGTGTACGAGAAGTACAGGGATGGAGCTTGGCGGGATTACGACGCTGCTTTCCGTAGGAAGATGGTTGGGAACCCTCTTCTTACTTTCGGTGACGTTGATTCGCGTCTGTGGGCGCAATTGGGTCCTGAAAAACAGGCGGCGCCTGCTGCAGTAGTCGGAGCATCGGGGGGCGTTAAGGCCTCGCAGCGCTCTCGACGGCGGGCCACAGGGGTGTGCTGGCGCTTCCAGGACAAATCATGTACCAGGGGAGCGGCATGCGCATTTCGGCACGCGTGCAGAACCTGTGGTGGCGGCCACTCGGGGTCTGAGTGTACCAGAACCCAGGACGCGGGTCGTCCCCAGGAGAGACCAGCAGCCGGGTCCAAACCTTTCACTGTTGGAAAGGGCGGCCACACCTCTGAAGGTGGCCGTAATTGAGAAGTGGCTGCTGCTATACCCATTCAAGGAGGCCGCCTTGCTGCTTAGTGGCGGTCTGCGGTCGGGATTTGTTATCCCAGTCGGATCGCACGTGGAGGGTTCCTTGTCACACAGGAACCTGAAATCCGCGTATCAGTTTCCCGGGGTTTTGCGGGATAAACTGAATAAAGAGATTGGGTTGGGTCGTATGGCAGGCCCATTTGAGGATATTCCCCTTCCAGGGCTGGTGGTATCTCCCTTGGGGGTGGTTCCAAAAAAGGAGCCGGGTAAATTTCGGCTCATCCAACATCTGTCCTTCCCGAAGGGTCGTTCGGTGAATGACGCCATCCCCCCTGAACTGAGCTCAGTTTCTTACCAATCATTTGATGAGGCATTGGGGCTAGTTCGCAGGGCAGGGGCCGGGGCTCTGATGGCTAAACTGGATATAGAGTCCGCCTTCCGGCTCCTGCCCATTCACCCCTCCTCTTTTAGGCTTATGGGGTGCTATTTTGAGGGGCAGTACTACGTGGACAAATGCTTGCCCATGGGGTGCTCAATTTCGTGTGCCTACTTCGAGGCTTTCAGCTGCTTCTTGCACTGGGCCATTGCGGAGGTGGCCGGATTCGACGGCCTGGCACACTATTTGGATGATTTTCTGCTGGTTGGGCGGACAGGATCATCTGAGTGTGCTTTCCTGATGAAAGTCACTAGGTTTATAATGGATAGAATGGGAGTTCCTCTGGCGGAGGACAAGTCCCAGGGTCCTTGCACGTGCCTTACTTTTTTGGGCATTGAGGTTGATTCGGTGGCAGAGCAGTGCCGTCTGCCACATGACAAAGTTCAGCGCATGTTGGAGTCGGTACGCGCTATGAGAGCAGAGCTGTATAGCTCCGTGAAGGATCTTCAAATCCTATTGGGTTTGCTGAACTTTGCCGGCAGGATCATTCCCATGGGAAGAATATTCCTTCGCAGGCTCGAGAGGCAGCTGTGCGGCACAAGATCGCAGACCCGGAGGTTCCGGGTGTCTGCGGAGATGGTGGAAGATCTTAAGGTCTGGGAAGATTTTCTTCTCCACTTTAACGGGATCTGTCTGTGGCGGGAGGTTGTTCCTTCTAACGCAGCGATCCAGTTGTTCACTGATGCGGCTGGGTCCCACGGGTACGGGGCTTTCTTGGCCGGGCAATGGAGCGCTGGCCCATGGCCCGCCGCGTGGATAGAGAGAGGCTTGGTCAGGAACCTATGCCTTCTCGAACTGTTTCCCATACTGGTTGCTCTTGACATTTGGGGCAATCAGCTTCGCGACCGTGAGGTGGTTTTCTGGACAGATAACATGAGCGTTGTTTATGCTGTTAACAGATTATCATCTAGTTCCCCTCCGGTTGTCCGGTATTTGAGACTGTTGGTGCTGAGGTGTCTGCACCTGAATATTGTGTTCCGTGCTAAGCATGTCCCGGGCGTCCAAAATAGAATTGCTGATGCGCTCTCCCGTTTTCAATGGGAAGCATTTTATGCTCTGGTGCCCGATGCGGACACTAACGGATTGTCCTGTCCCACTTACTTATGGCAGGTGGCGCTGGATGGGGCCCCTTGATTGCGATGGTGCGGGCTTCCCTCGCTCCGTCTACCTGGGCTACGTATGTGAAATACTGGACGGAGTGGATCGCCTTTTGTGACTTCAGGTGTCGTCCCTCCTGTGACGGGGACCAGTGGGGCTTGCTTGAATGGATTACCGAACTTAAAGGTAATGGTGTTTCGAAGACTGCGATGGGTTCACGCCTGGCGGCAGTGTCCTTTTTCTGCAAGTTGTATGGGCTTGTTGACGCCTCGAAGACCTTCCTGGTTAGGCAGGTACTTCGGGGCTGGGGGCGTATGGCCCCCAGGGTCAGGGATTTCAGGGAACCAGTTACCATGGAGCGTCTGGTAACGTTGTGCCGAGTTTTGCCGGCGGTCTGTTCATCCGCCTATGAAACTGCCCTATTCTCAGCCGCCTTTGGGCTGGCTTTTCACGGGGCTCTTAGGGTAGGGGAAATTGTCCCGCCCTCTAAGAACAAGACGGGCGGCCTTTTGCTGCCTCATGTTAGAGACGACGGGTCGTCTATCTTGGTCTTTCTTCCCAGATCCAAAACTGACCAGGAAGGGAGAGGTGCCTGGTTGGCTTTGCCATCCCATGTTGAATCTGTTTGCTGCCCGGTCAGACTGGTTAAAGCCTATATGGACGTGCGTCCTGAGGGTTTCTCGCAATTTCTAGTTCACGAGGACGGTTCCCCGTTGACTAGATTCCAGTTTAGGAAGGTGTTGGCCTGGGCAGCATCAAAGGCAGGTCTTGATCCCAGGGTGATTGCTCCCCATTCCTTTAGGGTGGGCGCGGCCACCACTGCCGCTAGTTTAGGATGGTCGGCTGACCATATTAGAGCTCTGGGGAGATGGAGGTCGCAAAGGTATCTTTTATACGTTAGGCCTTTGACTGTTTAGAAATGATTATGTTTTGCAGATGCATGGGATAACCTCTGTTTCTTTTCTTAGGACCAAGGAGCGGTCCACTGAGAGTATGGATTACGGGGCATTCGTACATCCACTGGGCGGAGCTTCAAGCGATCGCGAGACCTGATGGGCGTCAGCTGGGGTTCCCCTCTTCCCGAGTCACTGTTAGGTGGTTAGGGCGCAGGGGGCTTACGTGGCAGGCTCTGCCTGAGTTGCTGCAGGGGGCTTTGCGCAGGTGGGAGAAACCCCATGTACTGATCATTCACGCAGGTGGAAATGATATGGGGCTCCTACCGTGCAAACAGCTCAGTGCGGTTATTCAGTCGGATCTGCGCACGATTCAGGCATGGATTCCCCAAGTCAGGATAGGGTGGTCTAACATCATCCCCAGAATAGAATGGCGCCATATGCAGTCTCATCGCGCGGCTTTTCAGGTCCGCAAGAAAATTAACAGAGAAGTGAGGATTTTCTTAGGGCAGTCAGGTGGGTTTGTTGTGGAACATGGGAACATATCAACGGCTGAGAGGTGCCTCTACAGAAGGGACGGGGTGCACCTCTCTGAGAGGGGCATTGACCTGTTCCTCTGTAATTTGAGGCGTGCTATACTTCATCATCTATAGGTGTGGCGGCAAGAGGTGAGCCTGTTGGGCTATCTCTTGTGGCGGTTGGTCCGCGCCCCGGTTTGCCATCAGAGGTAGAGTGACGGCTGCCCAGGGGAGGGTGATCTCTGCAGGCGCGCGCCTGGGGTCCCTCCCATTCTAAGATGCCGAGAACTCCCTAAGCTTCTGCGGCAGCTGAGCTCCGCTTGTGTGGGCATTCACGGGCGCGGTCCATTCTCCTAGCAGGGGGTCCCTACTCCTAGCTAGATTGCCGCCACATGTTTTAGCTGGCCCCGTTGAGTCCAGCCGGTTCTCACGTTCTACAATAAATGCGACCTTCGGGTCTTTTCCCATATATCTGTGTCTGCGTGGTTATTCAAGTATTACAGTTTTATACAAAGTTATTTAAGAATTATAGTTGTACATAGTTAAGTTGTTGAGTCAGTTCTATGGCTCCAGTTATTATTTGTACATAGTTATGTGTTGAGCCAGTTTTATGGCTCCAGTTATTAAAGTTTTCCAGCAAGCCAGGAGGATAGGGCATTTAATTAATTAAGACAGTGGAGGGCAGCATCGCCCAGAACGACCATAATAATTAAGGCCCTTAGGAGTGTGCTGCTGTGAAGGTTGCAACAATGTTGCATTAGTGAGGGTGGGGTTTAGCTTACCTTTAAGTAGTCAGCTCCCAAGGCCCAAACCCTCTTTTCCAGCTCGTCTTCACAGCGTCCCTCCCTCCCTCCCTGCACTTGTTCATACGGCAATCTTTAGGCTGCTACATCACCAGGGTGTTTCAGCTAGGTGTCCGAGGCCGGATGAGAGCTACGCGGCTTGTTTCCTTAAGTCCGAGGACGGTAGTTTTTGACTCCCCAGGTAGTGGCATGGAGACGCGTCTAGTCACACCTGGTCCTACTGGTTCGGAGATCGTTACTTTACACCCTGGTTAGGCGGTTGGTCCGCGCCCCGGTTTGCCATCAGAGGTAGAGTGACGGCTGCCCAGGGGAGGGTGATCTCTGCAGGCGCGCGCCTGGGGTCCCTCCCATTCTAAGATGCCGAGAACTCCCTAAGCTTCTGCGGCAGCTGAGCTCCGCTTGTGTGGGCATTCACGGGCGCGGTCCATTCTCCTAGCAGGGGGTCCCTACTCCTAGCTAGATTGCCGCCACATGTTTTAGCTGGCCCCGTTGAGTCCAGCCGGTTCTCACGTTCTACAATAAATGCGACCTTCGGGTCTTTTCCCATATATCTGTGTCTGCGTGGTTATTCAAGTATTACAGTTTTATACAAAGTTATTTAAGAATTATAGTTGTACATAGTTAAGTTGTTGAGTCAGTTCTATGGCTCCAGTTATTATTTGTACATAGTTATGTGTTGAGCCAGTTTTATGGCTCCAGTTATTAAAGTTTTCCAGCAAGCCAGGAGGATAGGGCATTTAATTAATTATGTTTCACACACACACACATCAGCAAGCACACACTGTTACACACACACACACACACACACATCAGCAAGCACACACTGTTTCACACACACACACATCAGCAAGCACACACTGTTACACACACACACACATCTATACATCAGCAAGCACACACTGTCACACACACACATCTATACATCAGCAAGCACACACTGTTACACACACACACAGACACACATGTATACATCAGCAAGCACACACAGACAGTGGAGGGCAGCATAGCCCAGACCGACCATAATAATTAAGGCCCTTAGGAGTGTGCTGCTGTGAAGTTGCAACAATGTTGCATTAGTGAGGGTGGGGTTTAGCTTACCTTTAAGTAGTCAGCTCCCAAGGCCCAAACCCTCTTTTCCAGCTCGTCTTCACAGCCTCAGGATCATCTGTCAGGATTCCTGTGGAAGAAGATGTCGGAATTGGATGAGCTGATGATCGAGGAGTTTGAATCAGGAGAAGATGTGGTGCAGCCTACCCCCCCTCGCCCGGTGAGTCGTCCCCCGGGGTCTAGCTTGTACCCTGAGGTTATGGTTGTCTCCCCCTCTCCCACCCCTCCTTTAATCCCCCCTCCAGTGGTAGAAGTGGGTCCCCAGGTGTCAGAGGGGGTTGTGGCAAGTGAGCAGGGCTCTATTCCTGGTCCGAGTGGTAGCGGGGGGGAGGCCTTACCTGAACCGGTTACTCTTACCGGTGAGGCGGTCTCCACGGCGGTGGCGCTGCCCCAATCCTTGGCAGCGGTGCTTTCCGGCGGGGGGTCGGCTTCCCTGGAAAGTCCTCCGGCTTCGGTTCGCGCGCCGGCGTCCATGCGGGTCCCCATGGCCGCGGCTGGGCCCGTCTCTTCCGGTTTGGCCGTTTCCGGTGACGTCACGTCCGGGAACGCCATTCCGGAATCCAGAGGCAAGCGGGTAGCATCGTCGTCTCCGGGGGGGGGGGGGCGACGCCCGCGGGGGGTGCGCAGCGAGGCTCAATTACTCAGCGCCCGCGAGGGGACACTGATTTGGCGGTCATTGAAAGGGGTAGAAGGTTGCATGAGGGATCTCATGAGCAGGCCGCAAGCCTGACCGGGGGTATGTTAGCACTTGATAGTGCTCCGATCAGGGCAGATGGTGTGTCTGAGGGGCAAGTGGTTTCTAAGGGGCAAGTAGCAAGGGCACGTTCGCCCGGAGGGGCCCAGATTGGGGAAACAGGCATTAATGAGCAGGCCGCAGGCCTGACGGGGAATATGACTACTGCGCAACAAGTCGCAGGGCCTCAGGCCGCAATCACGCAGGCTGGGGGCAAGCGTCGGCCCGCGAATACAGCGCGGCCTAGCAGACGCCGTAGTACTGCGTCACACAGCAAACGTAGCGCCCGACAGGGTGCGCGGGCAGCGCCCGCGGGTGTGGCCCTCAGCGGGGCTCCACCAGGTGTTGTTACTAGGGCTTCAGCAAAGAAAGGCCCAGTTATCACGCCCAGTCTATGTCAGGGCACGCAGGCTGCGACTGAACAGAGTAGACAAGTGCAGTTTGCTAATGCAGTGATGAATGTGCGTATGGCTGATATGGTTGATGATGGTATTGAGGAGTGTGGTAGTGATCACAGGAGCCCCAGTCCCCTAGGGTCCCGTGGTAATGTGGTTAGTGGGCCTTCGTCCCCTTCCCTGGGTACTCCTCTTTCACATTTTTCTCCTCAGATCATTATGGAACCCAGAACTGCATTACTGCCACTCCAGGCCACCCTCAGTGCCGTGGAAAGGGAGCCACAGTCTCAGGAACAGCCGTCCACTTCTTCGGGTCCTGTCCCGGTGCAACGCCTCTTGGGAGCTGGTAAGCACACTATTACTTTTGAATGTAGTGTTTTAAGTTCATCTTCGGATGATTCAGGTTCTGAAAGTGATAGATCCCTGGGGTTGGAAGCGAAAGGGCAGAAAAGAATGTATAGGATGGTGAAATGGTTAGTGGAAGAAAGGAAGGCTATGGGTCTCCCCCTCCCCCCTGGTTCATCCCGCATGGAGCCCACTGTTCCTATGTTGACACCTCCTGCGTCAACAGACTTAGTTAGCCCGGTTATGGGGAACAGGCGCAGGGCAGCTGTACATGGGGACACTGACACATGGCCTGCGTTTAGTCTCCATGAACATCTCAAATCTAAGATGGTCCGGCGCATTCAGGGTGGGAGGTACGTGCACATGTTTGAGCTTTCTGCGGAGGCTTATCGCCAGAAAGAAATGGCGGATGATGGCACGGGCCCGAAAAAATTTAAACGTCCTGATTCCTATGAGGAATGGCGCAAGTGCTTTAGGGTTTATGCGTCCTGTTATATCTCTAAATTTCCCGATCAAGCTTTGAACATCCTGAAATATCAGGATTCCATTGAAACAGTGTACGAGAAGTACAGGGATGGAGCTTGGCGGGATTACGATGCTGCCTTCCGTAGAAAGATGTTTGGGAACCCTCTTCTTACTTTCGGTGACGTTGATTCGCGTTTGTGGGCGCAATTGGGTCCTGAAAAACAGGCGGTGCCTGCTATAGTAGTCGGAGCATCGGGGGGCGTTAAGGCCTCGCAGCGCTCTCGACGGCGGGCCACAGGGGTGTGCTGGCGCTTCCAGGACAAATCGTGTACCAGGGGAGCGGCATGCGCATTTCGGCACGCGTGCAAAACCTGCGGTGGCGGCCACTCGGGGTCTGAGTGTACCAGAACCCAGGACGCGGGTCGTTCCCAGGAGAGACCAGCAGCCGGCTCCAAACCTTTCCCTGTCGGAAAGGGCGGCCACACCTCTGAAGGTGGCCGTAATTGAGAAGTGGCTGCTGCTATACCCATTTAAGGAGGCCGCCTTGCTGCTTGGTGGCGGTCTGCGGTCGGGATTTGTTATCCCAGTCGGATCGCACGTGGAGGGTTCCTTGTCACGCAGGAACCTAAAATCCGCATATCAGTTTCCCGGGGTTTTGCGGGATAAACTGAATAAAGAAATTGGGTTGGGTCGTATGGCAGGCCCATTTGAGAATATTCCCCTCCCAGGGCTGGTTGTATCACCCTTGGGGGTAGTCCCAAAAAAGGAGCCGGGTAAATTCCGGCTCATTCAACATCTGTCTTTCCCGAAGGGTCGTTCGGTGAATGACGCCATCCCCCCTGAACTTAGCTCGGTTTTTTACCAATCATTTGATGAAGCATTGGGGCTAGTTCGCAGGGCGGGGGCCGGAGCTCTGATGGCAAAGCTGGATATAGAATCCGCCTTCCGGCTCTTGCCTATTCACCCCTCCTCTTTTAGGCTTATGGGGTGCTATTTTGAGGGGCGGTACTACGTGGACAAATGCTTGCCCATGGGGTGCTCAATTTCGTGTGCTTACTTCGAGTCTTTCAGCTGCTTCTTGCACTGGGCCATCGCGGAGGTGGCTGGATTCGACGGCCTGGCACACTATTTGGATGATTTTCTGCTGGTTGGGTGGACAGGATCATCTGAGTGTGCTTTCCTGATGAAAGTCACCAGGTTTCTAATGGATAGAATGGGAGTTCCTCTGGCGGAGGACAAGTCCCAGGGTCCTTGCACGTGCCTTAATTTTTTGGGCATCGAAGTTGATACGGTGGCAGAGCAGTGCCGTCTGCCACAAGAAAAAATTCAGCGCATGTTGGAGTCAGTACGCGCTATGAGAACAGAGCTGTATAGCTCCGTAAAAGACCTTCAAATCCTATTGGGTTTGCTGAACTTTGCCGGCAGGATTATTCCTATGGGTAGAATATTCCTTCGCAGGCTCGAGAGGCAACTGTGCGGAGAAAGATCGCAGACCCGGAGGTTCCGGGTGTCTGCTGAGATGGTGGAAGATCTTAAGGTCTGGGAAGAATTTCTTCTCCACTTTAACGGGATCTGTCTGTGGCGGGAGGTTGTTCCTTCTAACGCAGCGATCCAGTTGTTCACTGATGCGGCTGGGTCCCACAGGTACGGGGCTTTCTTGGCCGGGCAATGGAGCGCTGGCCCCTGGCCCGCCGCGTGGATAGAAAGAGGCTTGGTCAGGAACCTATGCCTTCTTGAGCTGTTTCCCATACTGGTCGCTCTTGACATTTGGGGCGATCAGCTTCGCGACCGTGAGGTGGTTTTCTGGACAGATAACATGAGCGTTGTTTATGCTGTTAACAGACTTTCATCTAGTTCCCCTCCGGTTGTGCGGTATTTGAGACTGTTGGTGCTGAGGTGTCTGCACCTGAATATTGTGTTCCGTGCTAAGCATGTTCCGGGCGTCCAGAATAGGATTGCTGATGCGCTCTCCCGTTTTCAATGTGAAGCATTTTATGCACTGGTGCCCGATGCGGACGCTAACGGATTGTCCTGTCCCCCTTACTTATGGCAGGTGGCGCTGGATGGGGCCCCTTGATTGCGATGGTGCGGGCTTCCCTCGCTCCGTCTACCTGGGCTACTTATGTGAAATACTGGACGGAGTGGATCGCTTTTTGTGACTTCAGGGGCCGTCCCTCCTGTGACGGGGACCAGTGGGGCTTACTAGAATGGATTACCGAACTTAAAGGTAATGGTGTTTCAAAGACTGCGGTGGGTTCACGCCTGGCGGCAGTGTCCTTTTTCTGCAAGTTGTATGGGCTTGTTGACGCCTCGAAGACCTTCCTGGTTAGGCAGGTACTTCGAGGCTGGGGGCGTATGGCCTCCAGGGTCAGGGATTTCAGGGAACCAGTTACCATTGAGCGTCTGGTAACGTTGTGCCGAGTTTTGCCGGCGGTCTGTTCATCCGCCTACGAAACTGCCCTTTTCTCAGCCGCCTTTGGGCTGGCTTTTCACGGGGCTCTTAGGGTAGGGGAAATTGTCCCGCCCTCTAAGAAAAAGACGGGCGGCCTTTTGCTGCCTCATGTCAGAGACGATGGGTCGTCTATCTTGGTCTTTCTTCCCAGATCCAAATCTGACCAAGAAGGGAGAGGTGCCTGGTTGGCTTTGCCGGCCCATGATGAATCTGTTTGCTGCCCGGTCAGACTGGTTAAAGCCTATATGGACGTGCGTCCTGAGGGTTTCTCACAATTTCTAGTTCACGAGGACGGTTCCCCGTTGACTAGATTCCAGTTTAGGAAGGTGTTGGCCTGGGCAGCATCAAGGGCAGGTCTTGATCCAAGGCTCATTGCTCCCCATTCCTTTAGGGTGGGCGCGGCCACCACTGCCGCTAGTTTAGGATGGTCGGCTGACCATATTAGAGCTCTGGGGAGATGGAGGTCGCAAAGGTATCTTTTATACGTTAGGCCTTTGACTGTTTAGAAGTGATTATGTTTTGCAGTGCAATGGTTAACCTCTGTTTCTTTTCTTAGGACCAAGGAGCGGTCCACTGAGAGTATGGATTACGGGGCATTCGTACATCCACTGGGCGGAGCTTCGGGCGATCGCGAGACCTGATGGGCGTCAGCTGGGGTTCCCCTCTTCCCGAGTCACTGTTAGGTGGTTAGGGCGCAGGGGGCTTATGTGGCAGGCTCTGCCTGAGTTGCTGCAGGGGGCCTTGCGCAGGTGGGAGAAACCCCATGTACTTATCATCCACGCAGGTGGAAATGATATGGGGCTCCTACCGTGCAAGCAGCTCAGTGCGGTTATTCAGTCGGATCTGCGCACGATTCAGGCATGGATTCCCCAAGTCAGGATAGGATGGTCTAACATCATCCCCAGGATAGAATGGCGCCATATGCAGTCTCATCGCACAGCTTTTCAGGTCCGCAAGAAAATTAACAGAGAAGTGAGGATTTTCTTAGGGCAGTCAGGAGGGTTTGTTGTGGAACATGGGAACATATCAACGGCTGAGAGGTGCCTCTACAGAAGGGACGGGGTGCACCTCTCTGAGAGGGGCATTGACCTGTTCCTCTGTAATTTGAGGCGTGCTATACTTAATCATCTATAGGTGTGGCGGCAAGAGGTGAGCCTGTTGGGCTATCTCTTGTGGCGGTTGGTCCCTGCCCCGGTTTGCCATCAGAGGTAGAGTGACGGCTGCCCAGGGGAGGGTGATCTCTGCAGGCGCGCGCCTGGGGTCCCTCCCATTCTAAGATGCCGAGAACTCCCTAAGCTTCTGCGGCAGCTGAGCTCCGCTTGTGTGGCAATCACGGGCGCGGTCCATTCTTCCTAGCAGGGGGTTCCTACTCCTAACTAGATTGCTGCCACATGTTTTAGCTGGCCCCGTTGAGTCCAGCCGGTTCTCACGTTCTACAATAAATGCGACCTTCGGGTCTTTTCCCATATATCTGTGTCTGCGTGGTTATTCAAGTATTACAGTTTATGTAAAGTTATTTAAGAGTTATATTTGTACATAGTTATGTTGTTGAGTCAGTTTTATGGCTCCAGTTATTATTTGTACATAGTTATGTTGTTGAGTCAGTTTTATGGCTCCAGTTATTAAAGTTTTCCAGCAAGCCAGGAGGATAGGGCATTTAATTAATTAAGACAGTGGAGGGCAGCATAGCCCAGAACGACCATAATAATTAAGGCCCTTAGGAGTGTGCTGCTGTGAAGTTGCAACAATGTTGCATTAGTGAGGGTGGGGTTTAGCTTACCTTTAAGTAGTCAGCTCCCAAGGCCCAAACCCTCTTTTCCAGCTCGTCTTCACAGCGTCCCTCCCTCCCTCCCTGCACTTGTTCATACGGCAATCTTTAGGCTGCTACATCACTAGGGTGTTTCAGCTAGGTGTCCGAGGCTGGATGAGAGCTACGCGGCTTGTTTCCTTAAGTCCAAGGACGGTAGTTTTTGACTCCCCAGGTAGTGGCATGGAGACGCGTCTAGTCACACCTGGTCCTACTGGTTCGGAGATCGTTACTTTACACCCTGGTTAGGCGGTTGGTCCGCGCCCCGGTTTGCCATCAGAGGTAGAGTGACGGCTGCCCAGGGGAGGGTGATCTCTGCAGGCACGCGCCTGGGGTCCCTCCCATTCTAAGATGCCGAGAACTCCCTACGCTTCTGCGGCAGCTGAGCTCCGCTTGTGTGGGCATTCACGGGCGCGGTCCATTCTTCCTAGCAGGGGGTTCCTACTCCTAACTAGATTGCCGCCACATGTTTTAGCTGGCCCCGTTGAGTCCAGCCGGTTCTCACGTTCTACAATAAATGCGACCTTCGGGTCTTTTCCCATATATCTGTGTCTGCGTGGTTATTCAAGTATTAAAGTTTATGTAAAGTTATTTAAGAGTTATATTTGTACATAGTTATGTTGTTGAGTCAGTTTTATGGCTCCAGTTATTATTTGTACATAGTTATGTTGTTGAGTCAGTTTTATGGCTCCAGTTATTAAAGTTTTCCAGCAAGCCAAGAGCATAGGGCATTTAATTAATTATGTTGCACACAGATACACATCTATAAATCAGCAAGCATACACTGTTACATACAGACACACATCTATACATTAGCAAGCACACACTGTTACACACACACACATCAGCAAGCACACACTGTTACACACACAAACACACCTATACATCAGCAAGCACACACTGTTACACAAACACACACATCTATACACCAGCAAGCACACTCTGTCACACACACACATCTATACATCAGCAAGCACACACTGTTACACACACACAGACACACATCTATACATCAGCAAGCACACAATGTTACACACACATCTATACATCAGCAAGCACACACTGATACACACACACACACATCTATACACCAGCAAGCACACACTGATACACACACACACACATCTATACACCAGCAAGCACACACTGTTACACACACACACACACACACACACATCAGCAAGCACACACTGTTACACACACACACATCTATACATCAGCAAGCACACACTGTTACACAAACACACACATCTATACACCAGCAAGCACACACTCTTACACACAGACACACATCTATACATCAGCAAGCACACACTGTCACACACAAACATCTATACATCAGCAAGCACACACTGTTACACACACACAGACACACATCTATACATCAGCAAGCACACACTGTTGCACACAGATACACATCTATAAATCAGCAAGCATACACTGTTACATACAGACACACATCTATACATCAGCAAGCAGACTGTTACACACAGACACACATCTATACATCAGCAAGCACACAATGTTACACACACACACACACATCTATACATCAGCAAGCACACACATCTATACATCAGCAAGCACACACTGTTACACATACATATCTATACACCAGCAAGCACACAATGTTACACCCACACACACATCTATACATCAGCAAACACACAATGTTACACACACACATACACATCTATACACCAGCAAGCACACACACACACATTAGCAAGCACACACTGTTACACACATCAGCAAGCACACACTGTTACACACACACATGTTACACCCAGACACACATCTATACATCAGCAAGCACACACTGTTGCACACAGATACACATCTATAAATCAGCAAGCATACACTGTTACATACAGACACACATCTATACATTAGCAAGCACACACTGTTACACACACACACATCAGCAAGCACATACTGTTGCACACAGACATACATCTATACATCAGCAAGCATACACTGTTACACACACATCTATCTATACAACAGCAAGCACACACTGTTACACACACACATCTATACATCAGCAAGCACACACTGTTGCACACAGACACACATCTATTTATTAGTAAGCACACACTGCTGCACACAGACACATATCTATACATCACCAAGCACACACTGTTGCACACAGACACATATCTATAAATCAGCAAGCAAAACCGATACACACAGAAACACATCTATACATCAGCAAGCACAAACTGTTACACACAGACACACATCTATACATCAGCAAGCATACACTGTTGCACACAGACACACATCTATACATTAGCAAGCACACACTGTTGCACACAGACACACATCTATACATCAGGAAGCACACACTGTTGCACACAGGCACACATCTATACATCAGCAAGCGCAGACTATTGCACACAGACACACATCTATACATCAGCAAGCACACACTGTTACACACACACACATCTATACATCAGAAAGCACACAGTGTTACACAAACACACACATCTATACATCAGCAAGCACACGCTATTACACAAACACACACATCTATACATCAGCAAGCACACACTGTTACACAAACACACACATCTATACATCAGCAAGCACACACTGTTACACAAACACACACATCTATACATCAGCATGCACACACTGTTACACAAACACACACATCTATACATCAGCAAGCACACACTGTTACACAAACACACACATCTATACATCAGCAAGCACAGACTGTTACACACAGACACACATCTATACATCAGCAAGCACACAATGTTACACACACACACACACATCTATACATCAGCAAGCACACACACACACATCTATACATCAGCAAGCACACACTGTTACACATACATATCTATACACCAGCAAGCACACAATGTTACACCCACACACACATCTATACATCAGCAAACACACAATGTTACACACACACATACACATCTATACACCAGCAAGCACACACACACACATTAGCAAGCACACACTGTTACACACATCAGCAAGCACACACTGTTACACACACACATCAGCAAGCACACACTGTTACAAACAAAAACACATCTATACATCAGCAAGCACACACTGTTACACACACACACATCTATACATCAGCAAGCACACAGTTACACACAGACACATATCTATACATCAGCAAGCATACACTGTTACACACACATCTATCTATACATCAGCAAGCACACACTGTTACACTCAGACACACATCTATACATCAGCAAGCACACACTGTTGCACACAGACACACATCTATTTATTAGCAAGCACACACTGTTGCACACAGACACACATCTATACATTAACAAGCACACACTGTTGCACACAGACATATCTATACACCAGCAAGCACACAATGTTACACCCACACACACATCTATACATCAGCAAAAACACAATGTTACACACACACATACACATCTATACACGAGCAAGCAAACACACACACATTAGCAAGCACACACTGTTACACACATCAGCAAGCACACACTGTTACACACACACATCAGCAAGCACACACTGTTACAAACAAAAACACATCTATACATCAGCAAGCACACACTGTTACACACACACACATCTATACATCAGCAAGCACACAGTTACACACAGACACATATCTATACATCAGCAAGCATACACTGTTACACACACATCTATCTATACATCAGCAAGCACACACTGTTACACTCAGACACACATCTATACATCAGCAAGCACACACTGTTACACACACACACACACACACACACACACATCTATACATCAGCAAGCACACACTGTTACACTCAGACACACATCTATACATCAGCAAGCACACACTGTTGCACACAGACACACCTATTTATTAGCAAGCACACACTGTTGCACACAGACACACATCTATACATTAACAAGCACACACTGTTGCACACAGACACACATCTATACATTAGCAAGCACAAACTGTTACACACAGACACACATCTATACATCAGCAAGCATACACTGTTGCACACAGACACACATCTATACATCAGCAAGCAAAACCGTTACACACAGACACACATATATACATCAGGAAGCACAAACTGTTACACACAGACACACATCTATACATCAGGAAGCACACACTGTTGCACACAAACACACATCTATACATCAGCAAGCAAAACTGCTACACACATCTATACATCAGGAAGCACACACTGTTGCACACAGGCACACATCTATACATCAGCAAGCACACACTGTTGCACACAGACACACATCTATACATCAGCAAACACACACACATCTATACATCAGCAAGCACACACTGTTACACAAACACACACATCTATACATCAGCAAACACACACTGTTACACACAGACACACATCTATACATCAACAAGCACACACTGTTACACACACACACACACACATCTATACATCAGCAAGCACACACTGTTACACACACACATATCTATACATCAGCAAACACACACTGTTACACACACACACACACACACACACACACATCTATACACCAGCAAGCACACAGTTACACACACACACATCAGCAAGCACACACTGTTACACACACACACATCAGCAAGCACACACTGTTACACACAGACACACATCTATACATCTGCAAGCACACACTGTTACACACACACACATCAGCAAGCACACACTGTTACACACAGACACACATCTATACATCAGCAAGCATACACTATTACACACAGACACACATCTATACATCACCAAGCACACACTGTTGCACACAGAGACACATCGATACATCACCAAGCACACACTGTTGCACACAGAGACACATCTATATATCAGCAAGCACACACTGTTACACACATCTATACATCAGCAAGCACACACTGTTACACTCAGACACACATCTATACATCAGCAAGCACACACTGTTGCACACAGACACACATCTATACATTAGCAAGCACACTTTTGCACACAGACACACATCTACACATTAGCAAGCACACACCGTTGCACACAGACACACATCTATACATCAGCAAGCAAAACCGTTACACACTGACACACATCTATACATCAGCAAGCACACACTGTTGCGCACACACACACTTATCTATACATCAGGAAGCACACACTGTTACACATCTATACATCAGCAAGCACACACTGTTGCACACAGACACACATCTATACATCAGCAAGCACACACTGTTACACACAGGCACACATCTATAAATCACCAAGCACACATTTTTACACACAGACACACATCTATACATCAGCAAGCACACACTGTTGCACACAGACACACATCTATAAATCACCAAGCACACACTGTTACACACATCTATACATCAGCAAGCACACAGACACACATCTATACTACAGCAAGCACACTCTGTTATACACAGACACACATCTATACATCACCAAGCACACACTGTTGCACACAGAGACACATCAATACATCAGGAAGCACACACAGACACACATTTATACATCAGCAAGCACACACACAAATCTATACATCAGCAAGCACACACTGTTACACACAGACACACATCTATACATCAGCAAGCACACGCTGTTACACACACACACATCTATACATCAGCAAGCACACACTGTTACACACACACAATCTATACATCAGCAAGCACACTCTGTTGCACACAGACACACATCTATATATCAGCAAGCACACACTGTTGCACACATCTATACATCAGCAAGCACACATTTTTACACACAGGCACACATCTATACATCAGCAAGCACACACTGTTACACACATCTATACATCAGCAAGCACGCACTGTTGCACACAGACACACATCTATACATCAGCAAGCACACACTGTTACACCCATCTATACATCAGCAAGCACACAGTTACACACATCTATACATCAGCAAGCACACAGTTACACACATCTATACATCAGCAAGCACACACTGTTACACACAGACACACATCTATACATCAGCAAGCACACACTGTTACACACAGCTACACATCAGGAAGCACACACTGCTACACATCTATACATCAGCAAGCATGAACTGTTACACACACATACACACATCTATACATCAGCAAGCACACACTGTTACACTCAGACACACATCTGTACATCAGCAAGCACACACTGTTGCACACAAACACACATCTATACATCAGAAAGCAAAACTGTTACACACAGACACACATCTATACATCAGCAAGCACAAACTGTTGCACACACACACATCTATACATCAGGAAGCACACACTGTTACACATCTGTACATCAGCAAGCACACACTGTTGCACACAGACACACATCTATAAATCATCAAGCACACACTGTTACACACATCTATACATCAGCAAGCACACAGACACACATCTATACTACAGCAAGCACATGCTTTTATACACAGACACACATCTATACATTAGCAAGCACAAACTGTTACACACAGACACACATCTATACATCAGCAAGCATACACTGTTGCACACAGACACACATCTATACATCAGCAAGCAAAACCGTTACACACAGACACACATATATACATCAGGAAGCACAAACTGTTACACACAGACACACATCTATACATCAGGAAGCACACACTGTTGCACACAAACACACATCTATACATCAGCAAGCAAAACTGCTACACACATCTATACATCAGGAAGCACACACTGTTGCACACAGGCACACATCTATACATCAGCAAGCACACACTGTTGCACACAGACACACATCTATACATCAGCAAACACACACACATCTATACATCAGCAAGCACACACTGTTACACAAACACACACATCTATACATCAGCAAACACACACTGTTACACACAGACACACATCTATACATCAACAAGCACACACTGTTACACACACACACACACATCTATACATCAGCAAGCACACACTGTTACACACACACATATCTATACATCAGCAAACACACACTGTTACACACACACACACACACACACACACACATCTATACACCAGCAAGCACACAGTTACACACACACACATCAGCAAGCACACACTGTTACACACACACACATCAGCAAGCACACACTGTTACACACAGACACACATCTATACATCTGCAAGCACACACTGTTACACACACACACATCAGCAAGCACACACTGTTACACACAGACACACATCTATACATCAGCAAGCATACACTATTACACACAGACACACATCTATACATCACCAAGCACACACTGTTGCACACAGAGACACATCGATACATCACCAAGCACACACTGTTGCACACAGAGACACATCTATATATCAGCAAGCACACACTGTTACACACATCTATACATCAGCAAGCACACACTGTTACACTCAGACACACATCTATACATCAGCAAGCACACACTGTTGCACACAGACACACATCTATACATTAGCAAGCACACTTTTGCACACAGACACACATCTACACATTAGCAAGCACACACCGTTGCACACAGACACACATCTATACATCAGCAAGCAAAACCGTTACACACTGACACACATCTATACATCAGCAAGCACACACTGTTGCGCACACACACACTTATCTATACATCAGGAAGCACACACTGTTACACATCTATACATCAGCAAGCACACACTGTTGCACACAGACACACATCTATACATCAGCAAGCACACACTGTTACACACAGGCACACATCTATAAATCACCAAGCACACATTTTTACACACAGACACACATCTATACATCAGCAAGCACACACTGTTGCACACAGACACACATCTATAAATCACCAAGCACACACTGTTACACACATCTATACATCAGCAAGCACACAGACACACATCTATACTACAGCAAGCACACTCTGTTATACACAGACACACATCTATACATCACCAAGCACACACTGTTGCACACAGAGACACATCAATACATCAGGAAGCACACACAGACACACATTTATACATCAGCAAGCACACACACAAATCTATACATCAGCAAGCACACACTGTTACACACAGACACACATCTATACATCAGCAAGCACACGCTGTTACACACACACACATCTATACATCAGCAAGCACACACTGTTACACACACACAATCTATACATCAGCAAGCACACTCTGTTGCACACAGACACACATCTATATATCAGCAAGCACACACTGTTGCACACATCTATACATCAGCAAGCACACATTTTTACACACAGGCACACATCTATACATCAGCAAGCACACACTGTTACACACATCTATACATCAGCAAGCACGCACTGTTGCACACAGACACACATCTATACATCAGCAAGCACACACTGTTACACCCATCTATACATCAGCAAGCACACAGTTACACACATCTATACATCAGCAAGCACACAGTTACACACATCTATACATCAGCAAGCACACACTGTTACACACAGACACACATCTATACATCAGCAAGCACACACTGTTACACACAGCTACACATCAGGAAGCACACACTGCTACACATCTATACATCAGCAAGCATGAACTGTTACACACACATACACACATCTATACATCAGCAAGCACACACTGTTACACTCAGACACACATCTGTACATCAGCAAGCACACACTGTTGCACACAAACACACATCTATACATCAGAAAGCAAAACTGTTACACACAGACACACATCTATACATCAGCAAGCACAAACTGTTGCACACACACACATCTATACATCAGGAAGCACACACTGTTACACATCTGTACATCAGCAAGCACACACTGTTGCACACAGACACACATCTATAAATCATCAAGCACACACTGTTACACACATCTATACATCAGCAAGCACACAGACACACATCTATACTACAGCAAGCACATGCTTTTATACACAGACACACATCTATACATCACCAAGCACACACTGTTGCACACAGTCACATCAATACATCAGGAAGCACACACTGTTACATACAGACACACATTTATACATCAGCAAGCACACACTGTTACACACACAAATCTATACATCAGCAAGCACACACTATTACACACATCTATACATCAGCAGCACACACTGTTACACACAGGCACACATCTATACATCAGCAAGCACACATTGTTGCACACAGACACACATCTATACATCAGCAAGCACACACTGTTGCACACAGGCACACATCTATACATCAGCAAGCACACACTGTTACACACATCTATACATCAGCAAGCACACACTGTTACACACATCTATACATCAGCAAGCAAACACTGTGACACACATCTATACATCAGCAAGCACACACAGACACACATCTATACATCAGGAAGCACACACAGACACACATTTATACATCAGCAAGCACACACTGTTACACACACAAATCTATACATCAGCAAGCACACACTGTTACACACAGACAAACATCTATACATCAGCAAGCACACACTGTTACACACAGGCACACATCTATACATCAGCAAGCACACACTGTTGCACACAGACACACATCTATACATCAGCAAGCACACACTGTTGCACACAGGCACACATCTATACATCAGCAAGCACGCATTGTTACACACAGGCACACATCTATACATCAGCAAGCACACACTGTTACACACATCTATACATCAGCAAGCACAGACTGTTACACATAGACGCACATCTATACATCAGCAAGCACACACTGTTACACACATCTATACATCAGCAAGCACACACTGTTACACACACAAATCTATACATCAACAAGCATGCACTGTTACACACAGACACACATCAGCAAGCACACACTGTTACACACAGGCACACATCTACATCAGCAAGCACACATTGTTGCACACAGACACACATCTATACATCAGCAAGCACAAACTGTTGCACACAGGTACACATCTATACATCAGCAATCACACACTGTTACACACATCTATACATCAGCAAGCACACACTGTTACACACATCTATATATCAGCAAGCACACACTGTTACACACATCTATACATCAGCAAGCACGCACTGTTGCACACAGACACACATCTATACATCAAGTACACACTGTTACACACATCTATACATCAGTAAGCACACACTGTTACACACATCTACACATCAGCAAGCATGCAGTTACACACATCTATACATCAGCAAGCACACACTGTTGCACACATCTATACAACAGCAAGCACACACTGTTACACACATCTATACATCAGCAAGCACACAGTTACACACAGACACACATCTATACATCAGCAAGCACACACTGTTACACACACATCTATCTATATATCAGCAAGCACACACTGTTACACACATCTATACATCAGCAAGCACACACTGTTGCACACATCTATACATCAGCAAGCACACACTGTTGCACACATCTATACATCAGCAAGCACACACTGTTACACACAGGCACACATCTATACATCAGCAAGCACACACTGTTGCACAAAGACACACATCTATACATCAGCAAGCACACACTGTTGCACACAGGCACACATCTATACATCAGCAAGCACGCATTGTTACACACAGGCACACATCTATACATCAGCAAGCACACACTGTTACACACATCTATACATCAGCAAGCACACACTGTTACACACACAAATCTATACATCAGCAAGCACGCACTGTTACACACAGACACACATCTATATATCAGCAAGCACAAACTGTTGCACACAGGCACACATCTATACATCAGCAATCACACACTGTTACACACATCTATACATCAGCAAGCACACACTGTTGCACACAGACACACATCTATACATCAACAAGTACACACTGTTACACACATCTATACATCAGTAAGCACACACTGTTACACACATCTATACAACAGCAAGCACACACTGTTACACACATCTATACAACAGCAAGCACACACTGTTACACACATCTATACATCAGCAAGCACACACTGTTACACACAGACACACATCTATACATCAGCAAGCACACACTGTTACACACACATCTATCTATACATCAGCAAGCACACACTGTTACACACATCTATACATCAGCAAGCACACACTGTTGCACACACACACTTATCTATACATCAGGAAGCACACACTGTTACACACAGGTACACATCTATACATCAGCAAGCACACACTGTTGCACACAGGCACACATCTATACATCAGCAATTACACACTGTTACACACATCTATACATCAGTAAGCACACACTGTTACACACATCTATACATCAGCAAGCATGCAGTTACACACATCTATACATCAGCAAGCACACACTGTTGCACACATCTATACAACAGCAAGCACACATTGTTACACACATCTATACATCAGCAAGCACACACTGTTACACACAGACACACATCTATACATCAGCAAGCACACACTGTTACACACACACATCTATCTATACATCAGCAAGCACACACTGTTACACACATCTATACATCAGCAAGCACACACTGTTGCACACACTGTTACACACAGGTACACATCTATACATCAGCAAGCACACACTGTTGCACACAGACACACATCTATACATCAGCAAGCACACACTGTTACACACAGGCACACATCTATAAATCACCAAGCACACATTTTTACACACAGGCACACATCTATACATCAGCAAGCACACACTGTTGCACACAGACACACATCTATAAATCACCAAGCACACACTGTTACACACATCTATACATCAGCAAGCACACAGACACACATATATACTACAGCAAGCACACTCTGTTATACACAGACACACATCTATACATCACCAAGCACACACTGTTGCACACAGAGACACATCAATACATCAGGAAGCACACACAGACACACATTTATACATCAGCAAGCACACACTGTTACACACACAAATCTATACATCAGCAAGCACACACTGTTACACACAGACACACATCTATACATCAGCAAGCACACGCTGTTACACACACACACATCTATACATCAGCAAGCACACACTGTTACACACACACAATCTATACATCAGCAAGCACACTCTGTTGCACACAGACACACATCTATATATCAGCAAGCACACACTGTTGCACACATCTATACATCAGCAAGCACACATTTTTACACACAGGCACACATCTATACATCAGCAAGCACACACTGTTACACACATCTATACATCAGCAAGCACGCACTGTTGCACACAGACACACATCTATACATCAGCAAGCACACACTGTTACACCCATCTATACATCAGCAAGCACACAGTTACACACATCTATACATCAGCAAGCACACACTGTTACACACAGCTACACATCAGGAAGCACACACTGCTACACATCTATACATCAGCAAGCATGCACTGTTACACACACATACACACATCTATACATCAGCAAGCACACACTGTTACACTCAGACACACATCTATACATCAGCAAGCACACACTGTTGCACACAAACACACATCTATACATAAGCAAGCAAAACTGTTACACACAGACACACATCTATACATCAGCAAGCACAAACTGTTACACACAGACACACATCTATACATCAGCAAGCACACACTGTTGCACACACACATATATACATCAGGAAGCACACACTGTTACACATCTGTACATCAGCAAGCACACACTGTTGCACACAGACACACATCTATAAATCAGCAAGCACACACTGTTACACACATCTATACATCAGCAAGCACACAGACACACATCTATACTACAGCAAGCACACGCTTTTATACACAGACACACATCTATACATCACCAAGCACACACTGTTGCACACAGTCACATCAATACATCAGGAAGCACACACTGTTACACACAGACACAGATTTATACATCAGAAAGCACACACTGTTACACACACAAATCTATACATCAGCAAGCACACACTGTTACACACATCTATACATCAGCAGCACACACTGTTACACACAGGCACACATCTATACATCAGCAATCACACACTGTTACACACATCTATACATCAGCAAGCACACACTGTTGCACACAGACACACATCTATACATCAACAAGTACACACTGTTACACACATCTATACATCAGTAAGCACACACTGTTACACACATCTATACAACAGCAAGCACACACTGTTACACACATCTATACAACAGCAAGCACACACTGTTACACACATCTATACATCAGCAAGCACACACTGTTACACACAGACACACATCTATACATCAGCAAGCACACACTGTTACACACACATCTATCTATACATCAGCAAGCACACACTGTTACACACATCTATACATCAGCAAGCACACACTGTTGCACACACACACTTATCTATACATCAGGAAGCACACACTGTTACACACAGGTACACATCTATACATCAGCAAGCACACACTGTTGCACACAGGCACACATCTATACATCAGCAATTACACACTGTTACACACATCTATACATCAGTAAGCACACACTGTTACACACATCTATACATCAGCAAGCATGCAGTTACACACATCTATACATCAGCAAGCACACACTGTTGCACACATCTATACAACAGCAAGCACACACTGTTACACACATCTATACATCAGCAAGCACACACTGTTACACACAGACACACATCTATACATCAGCAAGCACACACTGTTACACACACACATCTATCTATACATCAGCAAGCACACACTGTTACACACATCTATACATCAGCAAGCACACACTGTTGCACACACTGTTACACACAGGTACACATCTATACATCAGCAAGCACACACTGTTGCACACAGACACACATCTATACATCAGCAAGCACACACTGTTACACACAGGCACACATCTATAAATCACCAAGCACACATTTTTACACACAGGCACACATCTATACATCAGCAAGCACACACTGTTGCACACAGACACACATCTATAAATCACCAAGCACACACTGTTACACACATCTATACATCAGCAAGCACACAGACACACATCTATACTACAGCAAGCACACTCTGTTATACACAGACACACATCTATACATCACCAAGCACACACTGTTGCACACAGAGACACATCAATACATCAGGAAGCACACACAGACACACATTTATACATCAGCAAGCACACACTGTTACACACACAAATCTATACATCAGCAAGCACACACTGTTACACACAGACACACATCTATACATCAGCAAGCACACGCTGTTACACACACACACATCTATACATCAGCAAGCACACACTGTTACACACACACAATCTATACATCAGCAAGCACACTCTGTTGCACACAGACACACATCTATATATCAGCAAGCACACACTGTTGCACACATCTATACATCAGCAAGCACACATTTTTACACACAGGCACACATCTATACATCAGCAAGCACACACTGTTACACACATCTATACATCAGCAAGCACGCACTGTTGCACACAGACACACATCTATACATCAGCAAGCACACACTGTTACACCCATCTATACATCAGCAAGCACACAGTTACACACATCTATACATCAGCAAGCACACACTGTTACACACAGCTACACATCAGGAAGCACACACTGCTACACATCTATACATCAGCAAGCATGCACTGTTACACACACATACACACATCTATACATCAGCAAGCACACACTGTTACACTCAGACACACATCTATACATCAGCAAGCACACACTGTTGCACACAAACACACATCTATACATAAGCAAGCAAAACTGTTACACACAGACACACATCTATACATCAGCAAGCACAAACTGTTACACACAGACACACATCTATACATCAGCAAGCACACACTGTTGCACACACACATATATACATCAGGAAGCACACACTGTTACACATCTGTACATCAGCAAGCACACACTGTTGCACACAGACACACATCTATAAATCAGCAAGCACACACTGTTACACACATCTATACATCAGCAAGCACACAGACACACATCTATACTACAGCAAGCACACGCTTTTATACACAGACACACATCTATACATCACCAAGCACACACTGTTGCACACAGTCACATCAATACATCAGGAAGCACACACTGTTACACACAGACACAGATTTATACATCAGAAAGCACACACTGTTACACACACAAATCTATACATCAGCAAGCACACACTGTTACACACATCTATACATCAGCAGCACACACTGTTACACACAGGCACACATCTATACATCAGCAAGCACACATTGTTGCACACAGACACACATCTATACATCAGCAAGCACACACTGTTGCACACATCTATACATCAGCAAGCACACACTGTTACACACATCTATACATCAGCAAGCACACACTGTGACACACATCTATACATCAGCAAGCACACACAGACACACATCTATACATCAGGAAGCACACACAGACACACATTTATACATCAGCAAGCACACACTGTTACACACACAAATCTATACATCAGCAAGCACACACTGTTACACACAGACAAACATCTATACATCAGCAAGCACACACTGTTACACACAGGCACACATCTATACATCAGCAAGCACACACTGTTGCACACAGACACACATCTATACATCAGCAAGCACACACTGTTGCACACAGGCACACATCTATACATCAGCAAGCACGCATTGTTACACACAGGCACACATCTATACATCAGCAAGCACACACTGTTACACACATCTATACATCAGCAAGCACAGACTGTTACACATAGACGCACATCTATTCATCAGCAAGCACACACTGTTACACACATCTATACATCAGCAAGCACACACTGTTACACACACAAATCTATACATCAGCAAGCATGCACTGTTACACACAGACACACATCAGCAAGCACACAGTTACACACAGGCACACATCTACATCAGCAAGCACACATTGTTGCACACAGACACACATCTGTACATCAGCAAGCACAAACTGTTGCACACAGGCACACATCTATACATCAGCAATTACACACATCTATACATCAGCAAGCACACACTGTTACACACATCTATACATCAGCAAGCACGCACTGTTGCACACAGACACACATCTATACATCAAGTACACACTGTTACACACATCTATACATCAGTAAGCACACACTGTTACACACATCTATACATCAGCAAGCATGCAGTTATACACATCTATACATCAGCAAGCACACACTGTTGCACACATCTATACAACAGCAAGCACACACTGTTACACACATCTATACATCAGCAAGCACACACTGTTACACACAGACACACATCTATACATCAGCAAGCACACACTGTTACACACACATCTATCTATATATCAGCAAGCACACACTGTTACACACATCTATACATCAGCAAGCACACACTGTTGCACACATCTATACATCAGCAAGCACACACTGTTACACACAGGCACACATCTATACATCAGCAAGCACACACTGTTGCACACACACATCTATACATAAGCAAGCACACACTGTTGCACACAGGCACACATCTATACATCAGCAAGCACGCATTGTTACACACAGGCACACATCTATACATCAGCAAGCACACACTGTTACACACATCTATACATCAGCAAGCACAGACTGTTACACATAGACGCAAATCTATACATCAGCAAGCACACACTGTTACACACATCTATACATCAGCAAGCACACACTGTTACACACACAAATCTATACATCAGCAAGCACGCACTGTTACACACAGACACACATCTATATATCAGCAAGCACAAACTGTTGCACACAGGCACACATCTATACATCAGCAATCACACACTGTTACACACATCTATACATCAGCAAGCACACACTGTTACACACATCTATACATCAGCAAGCACACTGTTGCACACAGACACACATCTATACATCAACAAGTACACACTGTTACACACATCTATACATCAGTAAGCACACACTGTTACACACATCTATACATCAGCAAGCATGCAGTTACACACATCTATACATCAGCAAGCACACACTGTTGCACACATCTATACAACAGCAACCACACACTGTTACACACATCTATACATCAGCAAGCACACACTGTTACACACACATCTATCTATACATCAGCAAGCACACACTGTTACACACATCTATACATCAGCAAGCACACACTGTTACACACAGACACACATCTATACATCAGCAAGCACACACTGTTACACACACATCTATCTATACATCAGCAAGCACACACTGTTACACACATCTATACATCAGCAAGCACACACTGTTACACACACATACACACATCTTTACATCAGCAAGCACACAAAGTTACACTCAGACACACATCTATACATCAGCAAGCACACTGTTGCACACATACACACATCTATACATCAGCAAGCACATATCTATACATCAGCAAGCACACACTGTTACAAACACATCTATCTATACATCAGCAAGCACACACTGTTACACACATCTATACATCAGCAAGCACACACTGTTACACACAGACACACATCTATACATCAGCAAGCATACACTGTTACACACACATCTATCTGTTCATCAGCAAGCACACACTGTTACACACATCTATACATCATCAAGCACACACTGTTACACACACATACACACATCTATACATCAGCAAACACACACTTTTGCACACAGACACACATCTATACATTAGCAAGCACACACTGTTGCACTCAGACACACATCTATACATCAGCAAGCACACACTGCTACACACATCTATACATCAGCAAGCACACACTGTTACACACAGACACACATCTATACATCAGCAAGCACACACTGTTGCACACAGACACACATCTATACATCAGCAAGCACACACGGTTGCACACAGACACACATCTATATATCAGCAAGCACACACTGTTGCACACAGACACACATCTATACATCAGCAAGCACACACTGTTGCACACAGACACACATCTCTACATCAGCAAGCACACACTGTTGCACACAGACACACATCTATACATCAGTAAGCACACACTGTTACACACATCTACACATCAGCAAGCATGCAGTTACACACATCTATACATCAGCAAGCACACACTGTTGCACACATCTATACAACAGCAAGCACACTGTTACACACATCTATACATCAGTAAGCACACACTGTTACACACAGACACACATCTATACATCAGCAAGCATACACTGTTACACACACATCTATCTATTCATCAGCAAGCACACACTGTTACACACATCTATACATCATCAAGCACACACTGTTACACACACATACACACATCTATACATCAGCAAGCACACAGTTACACTCAGACACACATCTATACATCAGCAAACACACACTTTTGCACACAGACACACATCTATACATTAGCAAGCACACACTGTTGCACTCAGACACACATCTATACATCAGCAAGCACACACATCTATACATCAGCAAGCACACAGTTACACACAGACACACATCTATACATCAGCAAGCACACACTGTTGCACACAGACACACATCTATACATCAGCAAGCACACACTGTTGCACACAGACACACATCTATACATCAGCAAGCACACACTGTTGCACACAGACACACATCTATACATCAGCAAGCACACACTGTTGCACACAGACACACATCTATACATCAAGTACACACTGTTACACACATCTATACATCAGTAAGCACACACTGTTACACACAGACACACATCTATACATCAGCAAGCATACACTGTTACACACACATCTATCTATTCATCAGCAAGCACACACTGTTACACACATCTATACATCATCAAGCACACACTGTTACACACATCTATACATCATCAAGCACACACTGTTACACACACACACATCTATACATCAGCAAGCACACAAAGTTACACTCAGACACACATCTATACATCAGCAAACACACACTTTTGCACACAGACACACATCTATACATTAGCAAGCACATACTGTTGCACTCAGACACACATCTATACATCAGCAAGCACACACTGTTGCACACAGACACACATCTATACATCAGCAAGCACACACTGTTGCACACAGACACACAGCTATACATCAGCAAGCACACACTGTTGCACTCAGACACACATCTATACATCAGCAAGCACACACTGTTGCACACAGACACACATCTATACATCAGCAAGCACACACTGTTGCACACAGACACACAGCTACACGATTGTACACATTGCTCTTGCTTGGTCATCGCATCCTCTGATTCTCTATAATTGTAGTGTTTACCATTTTAAAGCATCTAATCCAGCTACTACCATCAGTCACCACTTCAATGAATGTGCTGAGAAGTGTCATGAATGGATTTGATTAATATTCCCAATCTACACTCTGGTCAGTTTAGCTAAAATAAAGCTTTGTTTGGAGAAGACAGAAAATATTAACCTTAGGGTGTCTTAAGATTTATTGGAAGTTCTGAGCTCTATGGAAGAGCCCAGCTATTGTCTGGGGTATAATGTCATTGCAATAGAGCTCTGGGGATTTGGGGTAGGGGCCACCTGCCTTGAAGTTGTGTAGGTACCTTATAGATCCAAAATATCTGAGTCTCAAGCTTAGAATCATATAATGCCCCAGAACAGTTGTAGACAGGCACCAGAGATTGTTTATGACTGAGTCAATGCTCTTCACTTGTGTTTCGTTCCCTCGTTGCTAATTTCTATCCATAGTGGTGCTCTGTATTTCTTTGTAGGTCTATAAGAAACTCTTGTAAAATGTTTGATCCACACAATGAAACAAGTACCAGAGACAACAGAGGGAGAGGCTGGTGAAGCTACAACAACTAGCAGAGGAGATCTTGGAAGAGACGGTAAAATGGTTGCAGAACACAGGGGAAGAACAAATATATAGGTGAAGTTAAAGGACCCCGGTATCGTCAGAGACTGTGGATATCAAATGGATAAATGATAGCTACAGATTATGAAGATGTGGAAGGCACAAAGATGATAAAAAGGGTCAGATCTGAAGGCTACAGGGCAGAGAAAAGTTAGGTAAGGTTTGAAGGAATAAATCAGTTTATGTGGGGGGAGGGAATAACTTAAATGGAAATTAGGAAGGATTTGAAAGAGATTAGGACCACTTGATGTTGAGAGGAAACGCTTTGATATATGGGCCCATTAGAGGCAATGGGAAAGGGAGTGGTGGAAACTGACAGCTAGATTACGAGTTTTGCGTTATGAGTGAAAAAGCATTGTTATGCTTCATAATGATGCTTTTTCACTAGCACAAGTCTTATTGGTATAGCTGTACCGCACACCTTTTTGGCCGTCACGCAACGTCAGTACCGCACTTTAAGAAAAGTCCTTTTTCAATGGGACTTCCATAGCGCCGGTATTACGAGTTTTGCGGTGAGGCCGAAAAGTGAGCGGTACAGCATAAAATGACAAGATCCATACCGCCATCTAAAGTCAGTAGTTATGAGTACAGCTACAAAGCTGTAACATAAAACTCATAACTAAACTGTCACAAAGTGCACTAACACCCATAAACTACCTATTAACCCCTAAACCGCCGCCTCCAGCATAGCAAACACTATTTAAATATTATTAACCCCAAATTAGCCGTCCGCCCACACCGCCGCTATAATAAACCTATTAACCACTAAACCGCAAGCCCCCCACAACGAAATATACTATAATAAACTATTAACCCCTAAACCTCTGGCCTCCCACAACACTACATAAATATATTAACCCCTAACCCTAATGTAACCCTAAGCCTAACACCCCCTAACTTAAATATAATTAAAATAAAACTAAATAAAACTTACAATTATTACCTAAATAATTCCTATTTAAAAATAAATACTTACCTATAAAATAAAACCTAAGCTAGCTACAAAATAACTAATAGTTATAATATTGTAGCTATCTTATGTTTTATTTTTATTTCACAAGTAAGTTTGTATTTATTTTAACTAGGTAGACTATTAACTTAATTATTAACTATTTACTAGCTACCTAGTTAAAATAAATACTAATTTACCTGTAAAATAAAACCTAACCTGCCTCACACTAAAACCTAACATTACAATAAACTAAATTAATCAAATACAATTATCTAAATTACCAAAAAAAAATAAACACTAAATTACACAAAATAAAAAACTAATCTAATAGCCCTATCAAAATAAAAAAAACCCTAGCCTACACTAAACTGTCAAAGGCCCTTAAAAGGGCCTTTTGCGGGGCATTGTCCCAAAGAAATCAGCTCTTTCACCTGTAAAAAAAATACAAACAACCCCCCAACAGTAAAACCCACTACCCACCCAACCAAACCCCCCAAATAAAAACCTATCTAAATAAACCTAAGATAACCATTGCCCTGAAAAAGGCATGTGGAGGGCATTGCCCTTAAAAAGGGCATTTAGCTCATTTACATTGCCCAAACCCTAAGCTAAAAATAAAACCCACCCAATAAACCCTTAAAAAAACCTAACACTAACCCCCGACGATCCACTTACAGTTTTCGAAGACCAGACATCCATCCTCATCCAGGAGGCAGAAGTCTTCATCCAAGCGGGCAGAAGTCCTCATCGAAGCCAGCAGGAGTCTTCATCCAAGCGGGCAGAAGTCTTCATCCAGACGGCATCTTCTATCTTCATCCATCCGACGCGGAGCGGGTCCATCTTTAAGACATCCGGCGCAGAGCATCCTCTTCTTCTGATGGTCAATGTAGAATGAAGTTTCCCTTTAAGGTACGTCATCCAAGATGGCGTTCCTTACATTCCGATTGGCTGATAGAATTCTATCAGCCAATCAGAATGTAAGGGACGCCATCTTGGATGATGTACCTTAAAGGGAAACTTCATTCTACGTTGACCATCTGAAGAAGAGGATGCTCCGCGCCGGATGTCTTGAAGATGGACCCACTCCGTGCTGGATGGATGAAGATAGAAGATACCGTCTGGATGAAGACTTGGGCCGGCTTCGATGAGGACTTCGGCCTGCTTGGATGAAGACTTCTGCCGCCTGGATGAGGATGGATGTCCGGTCTTTGAAAACTGTAAGTGGATCGTCGGGGGTTAGTGTTAGGTTTGCTTAAGGGTTTATTGGGTGGGTTTTATTTTTAGCTTAGGGTTTGGGCAGTAAAAGAGCTAAATGCCCTTTTAAGGACAATGCCCATCCAAATGCCCTTTTCAGGGCAATGGTTATCTTAGGTTTATTTAGATAGGTTTTTATTTGGGGGGTTTTACTTTTGGGGGTTGTAACATAATGATGCTTTTTCACTAGCACAAGTCTTATTGGTATAGCTGTACCGCACACCTTTTTGGCCGTCACGCAACGTCAGTACCGCACTTTAAGAAAAGTCCTTTTTCAATGGGACTTCCATAGCGCCGGTATTACGAGTTTTGCGGTGAGGCCGAAAAGTGAGCGGTACAGCATAAAATGACAAGATCCATACCGCCATCTAAAGTCAGTAGTTATGAGTACAGCTACAAAGCTGTAACATAAAACTCATAACTAAACTGTCACAAAGTGCACTAACACCCATAAACTACCTATTAACCCCTAAACCGCCGCCTCCAGCATAGCAAACACTATTTAAATATTATTAACCCCAAATTAGCCGTCAGCCCACACCGCCGCTATAATAAACCTATTAACCACTAAACCGCAAGCCCCCCACAACGAAATATACTATAATAAACTATTAACCCCTAAACCTCTGGCCTCCCACAACACTACATAAATATATTAACCCCTAACCCTAATGTAACCCTAAGCCTAACACCCCCTAACTTAAATATAATTAAAATAAAACTAAATAAAACTTACAATTATTACCTAAATAATTCCTATTTAAAAATAAATACTTACCTATAAAATAAAACCTAAGCTAGCTACAAAATAACTAATAGTTATAATATTGTAGCTATCTTATGTTTTATTTTTATTTCACAAGTAAGTTTGTATTTATTTTAACTAGGTAGACTATTAACTTAATTATTAACTATTTACTAGCTACCTAGTTAAAATAAATACTAATTTACCTGTAAAATAAAACCTAACCTGCCTCACACTAAAACCTAACATTACAATAAACTAAATTAATCAAATACAATTATCTAAATTACCAAAAAAAAATAAACACTAAATTACACAAAATAAAAAACTAATCTAATAGCCCTATCAAAATAAAAAAAACCCTAGCCTACACTAAACTGTCAAAGGCCCTTAAAAGGGCCTTTTGCGGGGCATTGTCCCAAAGAAATCAGCTCTTTCACCTGTAAAAAAAATACAAACAACCCCCCAACAGTAAAACCCACTACCCACCCAACCAAACCCCCCAAATAAAAACCTATCTAAATAAACCTAAGATAACCATTGCCCTGAAAAAGGCATGTGGAGGGCATTGCCCTTAAAAAGGGCATTTAGCTCATTTACATTGCCCAAACCCTAAGCTAAAAATAAAACCCACCCAATAAACCCTTAAAAAAACCTAACACTAACCCCCGACGATCCACTTACAGTTTTCGAAGACCAGACATCCATCCTCATCCAGGAGGCAGAAGTCTTCATCCAAGCGGGCAGAAGTCCTCATCGAAGCCAGCAGGAGTCTTCATCCAAGCGGGCAGAAGTCTTCATCCAGACGGCATCTTCTATCTTCATCCATCCGACGCGGAGCGGGTCCATCTTTAAGACATCCGGCGCAGAGCATCCTCTTCTTCTGATGGTCAATATAGAATGAAGTTTCCCTTTAAGGTACGTCATCCAAGATGGCGTTCCTTACATTCCGATTGGCTGATAGAATTCTATCAGCCAATCAGAATGTAAGGGACGCCATCTTGGATGATGTACCTTAAAGGGAAACTTCATTCTACGTTGACCATCGGAAGAAGAGGATGCTCCGCGCCGGATGTCTTGAAGATGGACCCACTCCGTGCCGGATGGATGAAGATAGAAGATACCGTCTGGATGAAGACTTGGGCCGGCTTCAATGAGGACTTCGGCCTGCTTGGATGAAGACTTCTGCCGCCTGGATGAGGATGGATGTCCGGTCTTTGAAAACTGTAAGTGGATCGTCGGGGGTTAGTGTTAGGTTTGCTTAAGGGTTTATTGGGTGGGTTTTATTTTTAGCTTAGGGTTTGGGCAGTAAAAGAGCTAAATGCCCTTTTAAGGACAATGCCCATCCAAATGCCCTTTTCAGGGCAATGGTTATCTTAGGTTTATTTAGATAGGTTTTTATTTGGGGGGTTTTACTTTTGGGGGTTGTTTGTATTTTTTTTTACAGGTAAAAGAGCTGATTTCTTTGGGTCAATGCCCCACAAAAGGCCCTTTTTAGGGCCATTGGCAGTTTAGTGTAGGCTAAGGTTTTTTTTAATTTGGGGGGGCTTTTTTATTTTGATAGGGCTATTGGATTAGGAGTAATTCGTTTTTATTTTTGATAATTTGTTTTTTTATTTTGTGTAATTTAGTGTTTATTTTGTTTGTAATTTAGATAATTGTATTTGATTAATTTAATTTATTTTATTGTAATGTTAGCTTTTAGTGTAAGGCAGGCTAGGTTTTATTTTACAGGTAACTTTGTATTTATTTTAGCTAGGTAGTTATTAAATAGTTAATCACTATTTACTAACTAGTCTACCTAGTTAAAATAAATACAAACTTACCTGTGAAATAAAAATAAAACCTAAGCTAATTACAATATAACTATTAGTTATTTTGTAGTTAGCTTCGGTTTTATTTTACAGGTAAGTATTTAGTTTTAAATAGGTATTATTTAGTTAATAATTGAAAGTTTTATTTAGATTGATTTTAATTATATTTAAGTTAGGGGGTGTTAGGGTTACGTTAAGGTTATGCTTAGGGTTACGTTAGGGTTTGGTTTAGAGGTTAATATATTTATTTAGTGTTAGTGATGTTGGAGGCCAGAGGTTTAGAGGTTAATAACTTTAGTTTAGTGGCGGCAACATTGGGGGTGGCAGATTAGGGGTTAATAACTGTAATGTAGGTGGCAGCGATGTTAAGGGCGGCAGATAAAGGGTTAATAAGTGTATTTAGGTGGCGGCGATATCGGGAGCGGCAGATTAGGAGTTAATAGTTTTATGTAGGTGGCGGTGATGTTAGGGGCAGCAGATTAGGGGTGTTTAGACGTAGTTTTTATGTTAGGGTGTTAGGTTTAAACGTAACTTTTTCTTACGGAGCTTTTGTTTCCTTGATCGCAGGTGTTAGGCTTTTATTTTCTGCTGGCTCTCCCCATTGATGTCTATGGGGAAATTGTGCACGAGCACGTCAAAGCAGCGTTTGCATTTGGGTGAAGCATGGAGCTCAATGCCATCATATCGCCCGCGCAAGCCGGGTTTTACAAAACCTGTAATAGCAGCGCTATAGGGAGGTTAAATACCGCCGCTTTTGTGGCGGTCGTTAATTTCCCTATAGCGCTCAAAACTCGTAATCTGGCTGTGAGATATTTAGGAGGATGGAACTGGATCAGGGAGAGAACATAAAATGATTATCAGAGAGAAAATGAGCAGAGTAAAGAAGACAGGAAAGTTTATTGAGGACTTTAGAATTGTGAAGATCAAAATGATAAAAGGTTGACTGCTATGTGGAGGACATAGGTGAAGGGTTTCAGGCCACATTATAATATTTTATCTTAATAAAAATGTGTTTTCTTATGTTTCCACTCCCTTAGAAATCTTGTTTTCTAGTTGATATTTAATGGATGACTCACCTTTCATCTCTTTTGTTTAAAACCAATAAAAGTGGAATTTCATGTTGTATAGCAACTTACTTTGTACGTTTACCAATAATATTCTTCTGCAACAGGATACAACCGTGAAAATATGATTACATTTCATTTTGTACAGAACTGGGAACAGTGTATACGCTAAAGTAGGTCAATATACTTTATTTATGAGAAAGGCTCTAGATTTCCTGAGATATTTCTCTTTCTAGGTGTTCTGTTTTTTTTTTCTTCTATCTGTTGTGTCATTGGTATAAATTATCCAAGAATCTACCTTTTTTATTTGGATGTTGTAATATAACAAATTGTATTTTAATTATAAAAGAGATTTCACTTTTTAGGGATGTTGAGAATATATTTAAAATTGTAGCGTAAGCAATAAATTATAACTTGGTGTTGGTGCTTAGAGGAGATCATTGTAGGACGTCATTTATCTAATTGACGTTCATTTAACAACACATAGAAAAACGTATTAGTATCTCAGGACCTCAGCGTTCCTGGTTTTCAAAACAAACCTGGTTCAATTCTAAAACAATTTTCAGATTTAAATTATAAAGAAACATCTTAATTTAAAATGTAACTAGAAAATCATCACATGCAAAAAAGAAATAATAAAAAAAAAAATCTAAATTAAAAACTGAAATAGCTATATATCATTTCTTTATACAGGCGCCAACTAAAATGCGAATCGCATTGTATCACTTTATAGTATTTAAGTGTTTTGGATCTGTTTGTAATATTGGGACTATATACTGTATGACCGTTGGAACACATACAGCTGTATTTTCTTATTTTTATGTCGTAAGTCGCAGAGTCTCTGGCAAAATTCTATTAAGTCCTTTATTTTGTTTGATTTTTATTATACCAGTTAAGAGGCTTGAAAAATTTGCCTTCAAAATTTTGTTTGTTCGATTTTACACACATATAAACAACATGAAAGTCAGAGATAATTTAGATCTCTTCATTTTTTTTTTCTTTAAACATTTGACTTAAAAAAAACACCCTGTTTCATAATGTAAAACGTCTGTGAATTACTTTCAATTAATATATATATATCTACATATATATATACTGTATTTTCATTTAAAGTTTTCAGTCCCTTTAAAACATTTTTTTTGTAAACAGCAGAGGAGGAATCATAGTAAACATTTTTTTTATATAGTTTTCTTATTTTGTGAACACGCTAAAAAATAAACCCTAATAAAAATGAACACATCAAATAAAGAAAAAAAAAAATCACAGTTCTGGCTTTCTGTACAATAAAAATTAGCTGCTCCTGGTTTCTCTCCAAGCAATGATGTCATTTCCTGCATGAACAATTACCATTTCCTGTTTCCTAAACATTGTTGCAGAAACTTTATTCTGCTCTGGCGCCCTCTCTGGTTTATTTGCTAATGGATGGCCATATATATATATATATATATATATAAACAGGCCACTTTTTAAAATTACAATTTTTTTTTTAATTGTTAATATGTAAATAAATCGAACAATTACATAAATGATGTTTGTCATAACCACACAGGTTTTCCATTCTTAGACAGTATAAAAACCCAGGAACCCTCTACCTTGCAAATAAATGTAAATTATCTGACAGTTCGTTTATTATAAAAAGTCCTATTTTGGGTGCTTTCTTGTAAACCTGTAAAACACCTTATATGCACTCTGGCACCACCAAAATGCTAAAACACATATTTGCTAGGCAGTTTGAATCCAGAAGACAGCTCCTTCTCATTGAGAAACATTCCTCACCCTAGTCAGAGATGCAGAAAAAGCACAGTGTTTCCGTGCTGGAGGGTGCGCTTTGGAGTAGTGCTGTCTAGTAAATATGGCCGCAGCTTCTGTTTCCTACTCTATATTACTAACAGTGACATTACCTCCCCACCAGGGGGAGCTTGACAATTTTTGAGTCTACTCCATATGTTGATAGGCATTATCTTGTCTGACCACCAGCTGGGATACTCAACCATGCTCATGTGTTCTGTAGAGCTAATTAAATAACCAGGGGTCTCATTCTCTTCTATGTAGTTTGGCACTGAGTAACCATCTTCTGGTTTACATTGGGCTGTATCTCTGATTTCCAGCCAGAACCCCACCTGGTGGTGAGACCAGATATCACCATTACTACCTAACGGGATCCTACGGGTTAGCAGCGTCTAGAGAGAGAATGCGTGTCAGCCAGGAAAACAGCTGATTGCAAAGAAGAAAACAAGAAATAAATGAGTTGAAAGAACCAACCACACAAGAAAAAAAGCTACTCAAGAAATGAAGTGTCCTATACAGCAACGGCGCAAATTTCTACAGCCGCAATGTGGAAAACCACCAAGATTAGAAATTACAAGCTTGAAATAACAAAGGAGGCTGACTGTATCTCTATCTGTATCCCTGAAAGTACATATTTCCTCCAGCCTTAGTCTGGCCTACAGACCGCCAGGGGAATCTGGTGGTGAAGTTGAGATTAGTGTACGGGTGTTCTCAGATGGAGAATCTTATCTCACAGGTACTTTGAGGCACATGTATCGAGGGTTTGATATTATGGGATTGTACATTTGATTGTTCATAAAAACCAACTATATTCTGTTGAAGGACACAAATCCAGTAACTTGTGTACATTATGCTGCTCCTAGGCATCTACACAAATGAAATGGTCAACAGGGAACATTCGTTTGAGTCACTTTTTTGATACCAATTATTCCCCATAGTAAAAATGATGTGCAGTGCATGTGCACAATGCCAAGAAGTTAGATGTTAGTCCTGAATACTTCAGTACATCATAAAGATTAAATCTGCTCTGAATAGCTCTGGTTTCGTTTTTAAGAATTTAGATTCAACTTTCCAAAATGTTCCAGGTGTTCACCCTTGTGAGCCAGAGAATAATTTGACGCATCCGGTTTTGATGAGAGTAACCTTTTGATTTCTGTACTATGAATATTCACAAACTGAAGTGAGCTCCCTGCAATTAGATGATATGAAGCTATCTGGTATGGTAATCTGTATATTAGAGACCCCCGCACACCATCAGCATGTAGCCTAGCGATAATCTGCCAGCGTGGAACTAAACCCTATATTTATGATTCAGCCAATGGCATAAGTACAATAATGCAGGTGCCATGATAGGGATTTGTAACTGTTGCCCTCACTTATGAATATACAAAATTATTTAATTTCTAAAAATTCTGTTGCAGAAGCAAATGTTGTGTTAGAAAAAGACGGGATAAGAGGAACCTTACCCACTCCGCCCAACGGCCATCAAAGGAAGATCCACCCCAAGCAAAGCATTGTGGGAGATGACGTTCTAACCCCAATTACAGCAGAATTGTCAGAGTTTGTATGTACGCGTATTAATATGTGTGCATATGTATGGTTTAGTATATAAGCCATGTATGTGTATTTGTGTATATATAAATGTGTGTAAGTATGTGTGTCTTTTTTGTATATATATGTGGGTAATTATGTGTCTGTGTTTGAATGTATGTGTGTTACTATGTGTGTGTATATTTTAGTATGTAAACCATGCATGTGTCTTTGTGTATATAAAAAAGTGTGTTAGTATTTATATGTGTGTATGTGTTAATATGTGTGTGTCTCTTATCTATATAAAAGCGTGTAAATATGTATGTGGGGAACTATGTGTCTGTATGTCTGTTACTATGTGTGTATATGTATGGTTTAGTATATAAGCCATGTATGTGTCTTTGTGTATATATAAATGTGTGTATGTGTGTCTTTTGTGTATATATATGTGGGTAATTACGTGTCTGTGTTTGTATGTATCTGTGTTACTATGTGTGTGTATATTTTAGTATGTAAACCATGCATGTGTCTTTGTGTATATAAAAAAGTGTGTTAGTATTGATGAGTGAGTGTGTTTGAGGATGTCTGTGTTTATATGTGTGTGCATCTCTGAGTGGGGGTTGTATGTTTATGAGTGCTTTTTAAAAAGAAGATATTAGGGGCCTTAAATGAATCTTTAAGGAGTGAGGGGGAGATTATATGAATGTGAAAGCTGAGTAGAATGAAATGACTGCAAGCGGCCGGGTGACATCACAATTATAGTGTAGCAGCGGTAATTATCTGGTGGATACAATGCAGCGCACAATGAATGTGCAATTACTGCCACTTTGTATACACAAGCCAGATGCCTTTAACCTTTTCAATCACACGCCGCTCTTTATTCTGCCTTTAGCTGGGATATACACAAGAGAAGGGGAACGGAGGATCAGCAGGAGGGGTCGCTAATGATCTGTCTACAGGGGCTGCACATAATGGCTAGTGAAAGGGTTAATGCAACATGTTGTGTGTCTGACTGTACACCAGGGAACTAGCTGCTGTGCAAGATCAGATTTATACGGTAAGATTTTATAAATAATAGCAAGGCTAGTGTGTTGTGTAAATCAGCATGTGATGTCCATACACATCACCCATAGTGCCGGTGACCTACAGCTCTCTGGTCTCTACTGAGACGTTCCTCACACAATTGTATAAAGTCCCATTTAGTTCTGTTTATTTCACTCTGGGTGTGAAGGAGACACATACACTACACTAAAATGCTCAAAAGCAATTTGTGTGATTTCTCTCCAGGCTGACAAATGGATGTTCCCATAGTGATTTGTAACCAGAGGCTTAGAGGGCAGCAATGTAACCTATATACCCCCCTGGTCTGGTCCTAAACTGTAACCAGAGGCTTAGAGGGCAGCAATGTAACCTATATACCCCCCTGGTCTGGTCCTAAACTGTAACCAGAGGCTTAGAGGGCAGCAATGTAACCTATATACCCCCCTGGTCTGGTCCTAAACTGTAACCAGAGGCTTAGAGGGCAGCAACGTAACCTATGTACCCCCCTGGTCTGGTCCTAAACTGTAACCAGAGGCTTAGAGGGCAGCAACGTAACCTATATACCCCCCTGGTCTGGTCCTAAACTGTAACCAGAAGCTTAGAGGGCAGCAACGTAACCTATGTACCCCCCTGTTCTGGTCCTAAACTGTAACCAGAAGCTTAGAGGGCAGCAATGTAACCTATATACCCCCCTGGTCTGGTCCTAAACTGTAACCAGAAGCTTAGAGGGCAGCAACGTAACCTATGTACCCCCCTGTTCTGGTCCTAAACTGTAACCAGAGGCTTAGAGGGCAGCAACGTAACCTATGTACCCCCCTGTTCTGGTCCTAAACTGTAACCAGAAGCTTAGAGGGCAGCAATGTAACCTATGTACCCCCCTGGTCTGGTCCTAAACTGTAACCAGAGGCTTAGAGGGTAGCAACTTAACCTATGTACCCCCCTGGTCTGGTCCTAAACTGTAACCAGAAGCTTAGAGGGCAGCAATGTAACCTATGTACCCCCCTGGTCTGGTCCTAAACTGTAACCAGAAGCTTAGAGGGCAGCAACGTAACCTATGTACCCCCCTGTTCTGGTCCTAAACTGTAACCAGAGGCTTAGAGGGCAGCAACTTAACCTATGTACCCCCCTGGTCTGGTCCTAAACTGTAACCAGAGGCTAGGAGGGCAGCAACGTAACCTATGTACCCCTCTGGTCTGGTTCTAAACTGTAACCAGAGGCTTAGAGGGCAGCAACTTAACCTATGTACCCCCCTGGTCTGGTCCTAAACTGTAACCAGAGGCTTAGAGGGCAGCAACTTAACCTATGTACCCCCCTGGTCTGGTCCTAAACTGTAACCAGAAGCTTAGAGGGCAGCAATGTAACCTATGTACCCCTCTGGCCTGGTCCTAAACTGTAACCAGAGGCTAAGAGGGCAGCAACGTAACCTATGTGCCCCCCTGGTCTGGTCCTAAACTGTAACCAGAAGCTTAGAGGGCAGCAATGTAACCTATATACCCCCTGGTCTGGTCCTAAACTGTAACCAGAGGCTTAGATGGGCAGCAACGTAACCTATGTACCCCCCTGGTCTGGTCCTAAACTGTAACCAGAGGCTTAGAGGGCACCAATGTAACCTATGTACCCCCCTGGTCTGGTCCTAAGTTGTAACCTGAGGCTTAGAGGGCAGCAAAGTAACCTATGTACCCCCCTGGTCTGGTCCTAAATTGTAACCTGAGGCTTAGAGGGCAGCAAAGTAACCTATGTACCCCCCTGGTCTGGTCCAAAACTGTAACCAGAGGTTTAGAGGGCAGCAGTGTAACCTATGTACCTGCCTGGTCGGGTCCTAAACTAACCAAAGGCTTAGAGGGCAGCAACGTAACCTATGTACCCCCCTGGTCTGGTCCTAAACTGTAACCAGAGGCTTAGAGCGCAGAACCTTAAAGGAACAGTCTACACTAGCATTTTTATTATTTAAAAAGATAGATAATCCCTTTATTACCCATTCACCAGTTTTGCATAACCAACACAGTTATATTAATATACTTTTTACCTCTGTGATTACCTTGTATCTAAGCCTCTGCAGACTTCCCCCCTATCTCAGTGCTTTTGACAGACAGGCAGTTTAGACAATCAGTGCAGACTCCTAAATAACTCCACAGGAGTGAGCACAATGTTATCTATATGACACACATGAACTAACACTGTCTAACTGTGAAAAACTTTCAAAATGCTCTGAGCTAGGAGGCGGTTATCAACGGTTTAGAAATCAGTTTGAGCCTTCCTAAGTTTAGCTTTTAAAATATACCACCAAGGGAACAAAGCAAATTTAATGATAAAAGTAAATTGGAAAGTTGTTTAAAATTGCATGCCCTATCTGAATCATAAAAGTTTAGTTTTGACTTTACTGTCCCTTTAACCTTTGTACCCCCCTGGTCTGCTCCTGAACCGACCATCTAACTGTAATGCTGTCTGATAAATAGCTGCAAGGTTCCTCACATCCTTTAGGATCCACTGACCGTTACAGTGTCTGATATAGAACATATATATATATATATATATATATATATATATATGTATACTGAACTTCACAGTCTCTCACCTCTGCTCCTCAGGATCCACTGACCATTACAGTGTCTGATATAGAACATATATATATATATATATATATATGTATACTGAACTTCATAGTCTCTCACCTCTGCTCCTCAGGATCCACTGACCGTTACAGTGTCTGATATAGAACATATATATATATATATATGTATACTGAACTTCATAGTCTCTCACCTCTGCTCCTCAGGATCCACTGACCGTTACAGTGTCTGATATAGAACATATATATATATGTATGTATACTGAACTTCATAGTCTCTCACCTCTGCTCCTCAGGATCCACTGACCGTTACAGTGTCTGATATAGAACATATATATATATATATACTGAACTTCATAGTCTCTCACCTCTGCTCCTCAGGATCCACTGACTGTAACAGTGTCTGATATAGAACATATATATATATATATATATATACTGAACTTCATAGTCTCTCACCTCTGCTCCTCAGGATCCACTGACCGTTACAGTGTCTGATATAGAACATATATATATATGTATGTATACTGAACTTCACAGACTCTCACCTCTGCTCCTCAGGATCCACTGACCGTTACAGTGTCTGATGTACGGCACAGATGATATAACCAGTTTCACTAATGGTGCTTATCTAACCTGTTCTTGTCATCCCACATAATCCTGAAAATATTCCCTTTTAGTGGGTACTGGGTTCTGGAAATTAAGAACCCTGAGCCAGAGGATGCTTTTATAGAAGGAGCTATAGAGAGCAGATATAACATGACATGGTTGTACTGAGCAATGACATACAACAGATTAGGCAGATGTTCTATGTATCTGAGGTACAAGGAAACAAACAGTACCTTGATACATGCACTTCAAAGATGGACTGAACCAGAAGCCCAATTGCACGAAATGTTGTCTTTTTACCCTTTTTTCTGCCGACAGTTTGGCAGCAAATGAGTGAAATTACAGTCTGTTGCTAAGAAAACTAACTTTATATTGGCACAAAGATCTTGACGATTTCACGTCATGGTTAGATGGCTTCATGGTCATGTAGGCTGTTGGATTAAGGGTGAAGGTTAAGCGGAGTCTCTTATTTCTAAGGTGGCTTCAGTATTTTGGCACAAGTATTGTGAGCCTGACATCCTATAGCTCAAGGAATTGGCACAAATAAGAAGAGAATCTCAGCTCCTGGACAGAAATCTGTCAATTGGCACATGAAGAACAAAAAAAAAAAAACTGAGCCAGGGACCCTAGGCACCTATTGCCCGATGGCTCAGGCAAATGGCACGGGATACAGAGCCTTGAAACTTCTAGGAATAGATGTCTCGGGCAGGGCCCATAGCCTTCTCCCTCTGCTTCACTACAAATTCTTTGAAAAGTCTATAAAAAAGTCTCGACCACGTATTTACAAAAACTTAGATAAATTAACAGTGGGCGGTATGGTCCCGTCCTTTGTTTCTTATGAAGCGGTGCCCTGATTTCTCTCCCTTCACATTCAATGTGAGGGAAGGACTATTTGGAGGCTAGGTTGACGCTTCCCATTATTTTTTTCTCCAGCTAAAACCACGTTTCACCTAAGAAAGTTTAATGCCCTTATGGTGGTAGTTCTTGTGCTAGGAGACTGCCCTCATTCACCTCCGTTCACTTCAGCCACTCCATTTGTTCTATTTCCCAAAGCAAACTCTTCAACATCCATCCATTGAGCCAGCAAGACCTTATTCGCTGGTATACGCAGGAACGCAAATACGTGTGTACACTATATTACATGCTTTAGCTGTATAACTGAAGCATAGTGAGAAAAAAGCCCTCGTTGGGTTCTAGTAATGATTGTTGATGAACAATAATTCTGTTTATCTTTCGCCTTTCTCTTGCTTTCATATCCTATGCAATGTAACCTACAACAGGTCAAGAATCAAACAATATATCTGTGTCTGGTTTTGTAGTTCTTAAATCAAAAGGCCTTTTGTGGTAGTAATGAAAGAGATGGGATAAACAGTTTGATGTTTCTACGTAGAGTACAATCTGTTGATAACATATCCAAAGGCCGGTTCTTTACAATAAGATGGACAGGCCTCAAAAAAGTATGGTTATGCCAATAAACCATTGGGATTTAGTTTTCTCCTCACAAACCTATTGTATGGACATCTCAAAACACAAGGTCTTAAAACGTAGCAAATAAAAAATAAAATTGCCATTTGAAGTATACCAAAGATCTTGGTATATGTCTGATTTGTCTATGGAGTTTGTTTTATATCTCAATACAATCTCTTATAGATCATGATCTTTTTTGACAGTAGTATAAGCCTTTTAAAAGACAGCTTACATAAACCAGTCTAGTCATTGATTAACAAAAAAAAGGTTTGTTAACTTAATTGTTTTCTGAATTACTAATAATACAGGACTATGTGTGGTGGCTATGAAGGCTATGAATGTGTTGGAGATGTGTACAGAATTTAGATAGATTCTGATTTTACAGTTGGGTGGAGAGCTCAATGTATCTACCTGCTGGGGGACTGAGTAATTAAATATTTGAACCTACTGTCAATCCTAAAACATCTGGCACACATACACATACCACCACACATTATGACAGCTCCCAGTCACCATTACATGTTTTAAGTGTTGTGGGCTCCTCTACCAATGCTGCCCAGTCTCTACATTGTTATACTCTATCAGATGGTTTTCATGGAAGCTTCCTATAATGTGAGCAGAACCCTCTATCATTCTCCCATCTCTGAAACTTATTCCTTACCCATCTCCTCTTTATACTTTTGCCTAAGAGCTCTGTTACACTAAGCCTTCTTCCAGATCTTCATCTCATTGTTTTGAAAGAAAACTCTTGAGAATGTCTTTATAAACTCTTTCATCCCTCCCCTATGGCAATCATTGTATGTCTTTAATAAATGAAAACAAACAATCCCATTTCCCTTCTCTGATTACAGCTTAATGCTTCTGCAGGCTGGAACTGGAACTCCATATGGTTGGAAATACAAGATGGCCCCAGGAAGAGAATAATTTGGGGAATAGAAAGGCTCCATCTCACATATCCTGCCCCAACTTCATTCGGGGACACCTCAGTCCTGCTTCACTATAAGAGACTAGCATTTGGGGTTTGGGAAGGGGAGAATTTAGGTCCCAGCCCACCTCCCCTCTCAGACGTCAGACTCAATGCTGGAAAGCTTCTCGTACACATGGCCATTAGTAGAATTGTTGAAAGATCTGGGGTTCTTATTGTTTGAAATGCAGGCATTGGGTTGATTTCCTATACAAATGTCTTTTTGGAATCGACCTGGGGGACCCGCATGGAGAGCAGAGAGAGATTTCCCAGATGATCGGAGGTCCGACCTTCCCTTTAAGCCACCAATGGCAGGCTGTCTAAAATAATAGGGCTTGCTCCCATGCAGCAGACACTGGTCATCCCCAAAAGTGGGAATAAATGGGTTTTGGGTGACCCGGTCTGGGTACAAGGAACGGCTGAGCATATAGCTACCAGGATTATGACTTGGACCATGAGACTTGCTAGAGAAGGTGGTCTCATTGGGCATTTCAAACATGTGGGCATATGGGCTACCATCCAAGAATCGTTCCTTATCTTTTAGGCTGACACTGCGGGGGGCTAAGGTCACATCTTCTTTCTGAAGGTCAACAAAAGTGTCATAGGAGTGCTGGCGGTGGAGTTTGCTTCGATTTCGTTTCAGAGCCTTGCCATTAGATGGACTCTGTGGATATTTGGGGTTGGGTGCTGTAACTGGGCGGTCTAGATCCTGCAGAGAATTATCCTCACTGATGTCATAAAGATTTCCTGCTTTCTTGCAGACCTCACAGCGAATACAAGCTGGGCGGGTGGTGTTCTGTCCTGTGAAGTTGTGCATCTTTGATGGGCAATTACGACAGAAGTTGGTTGCAGCTCTATCCTCCCACTCTAAGTTGCTCATGTTTTTATCCCAGGCAGTCCCTCCAGTGCCATGTTTACGTTCATTCTGCCCAAACTCTCCTGCATGCTTCTGGTGTTGCCTGTTAGCGCAAGAACTTTCATGCTTATAATCCTCTTCTCTTTCCTTGTAGATGTCGGTTAGGTCTACATGCTCCCAATGGGGGTTGTTCTCCTTGGTCCTGAACTGGTCCAGGTAAAAATCCCGTAAGCCTTCCTTGTCCCGAAAGTAGCGTTTATGATCAGGAGATCTTGGCCTCCTGCGATAGGCCAATTCAATTTCATCAAATTCTCTCCGGGATTTTGCAGATGCTGGTCGTTTTTTCAAGCTGTCTTTGTATTTCCTCCGCTTTGCATTACCCTCAATGTTTCCATAGGTGACAGTATGTGTGGATATATCAGAGACATCAGATCTAATTAAATCATCAGGGGCACCATAACGATCGCTCTTGAAGGAAAATTTGCCATACAGGTCACCAATTGGTGTTGTTGAGTGCTTGGATGGCAGTAAGTCTAGGGTTTTTTTGGAGAGAGGTCTTGGCTGCGTTGTGAAAGGGGCATTTTCACAATCATACAATGCATCAATAGAGCTGTTGCTTCCTATACTGTGAGGTCTGTGATGGTGGAAGTGGTCTTGGTACACATTGTTATCTTTAAGTTGAAGGTTGCCAAAGGTCCTTTCCACCTCGGAGATGTAGTCACTAAACAAATTCTCCTCTGGCTGGAAGGATTTACAATCAGAGTGTGTGAAGCTTCGCCTGTGTTCTGAAATGTCATAGACTGAAGACTCGCGCCTTATGAAGTCCAAAGCGCTTTGGGGAGAACCATTCACTCCTGAGAGGTTGGCCATGTTCTTGGCTGTGCGGAGGAGACGGAGGATATTTGATTGGGTATTGTTCATCGTGGCTGATGGAGAATTCATGGTAGACTGTCTGTCTTCTATAGGGACTCCGTGAATACAACTGTAGATACCCTATAATAGCAGAAAAAAGGTTATCAGATTTAGTAATCCTTTGATGGTATTAACAAACATGAATTGCATTAAAACAGTGTTAAAGGCAATACTCTAGTTAATATTCCATTTGAAACCCTCAGTAATATAGGAATGTCCTTAAAACCAGAAAGAGGAAAGGAACATAAAACATAATCTAGTACATTAGCGAGTTATATGATGGAAGATATTAGTCATTGTGGGAATAAGAGGTTCCATGAGCTATACTTGTTCTTCCTTTGAGGCAAGATAAAAGAATACACCAAGTAACTGTGTCCACTTTTCTATGTTAATGACTTTATTATTTAGAATTTATTTTTGTGTGTAGACTTATTTTAGGGCCAATTTGGCAGCAGAGTGAGTCTGAAATCACTGATTTGTTTAAAGGCATTTTATTGGAGAAGTCTTTATAGAAAAGAATAATGACCCTGGCTGTGTTTACACATTTACAGCTCCCGTATACTGTGCATGGGGACAATTCTGCACATGTATTATAGCCAATAAGATAATAATTTGTACTTTGGTTAAAGGGATATAAAGTGCAAAAAGAAAATGCAGGAATGTGTTAAGAGCATGTTATTATTGCTTGTGTATAACTGTGTGTTCAACCCATAGAAAAAGGATTAAACACATAATTAAAGTTAGCTCCACAGCAGCAATGGACTACTGGGAGCTAGCCGAACACACTTGGTAAGCCAATGACAAGAGACATATGTGTGTAGCTGTCTATCAGCAGCTAGCTCCCAGCAGTGTAGGATATGCACATATTATTTTTCAACAAAGGATAACAAGAGAAAAAAGTAAACTTGGAAATATGTGTCTTAAAATTACACTCTCTATCTGAATCATACAAGTTTATTTTTTACTTCCCTATAGGAAGCAGCAGTTGTTAGACCACAGGTCTCTAACTGTCTCTGAACTAGTGGACCAGAGTGATTGAAAGGCTCTGCTCTTGTGCGATTTGTTGCATGAGACCAGGGGGTCGGATGGTGCCACTAAGCTGGGCTGACAGGTTTCCTGCCTGGAAAGATTGTCTGTCAGACACTTCATACATGGCGCTGTTTAACTGTAACTTTTAGAATCATTTTTGGAGGTTTCAGATTCAGCACTTTGGGCCCTTTTTGATCCGTTTCTCCTGTAACATTTCTTAGCTATTTGTGTGAATTTTTCATGGCACACTTCATAAAACAAAGTTAATATCACACTTAGCAACCTGTACACAAATAAAAGGGGTGCATAACACTGTGCCCCTGCAATCTTTATTTTTGTTGTCAGTGTGAAAACTATTTGAACACATTAATTCTATTTAAAGTGAAGGTAAACTTTGATGAATGAAAGCCCGTTTTTTAAAAATACTATTAAAAACAGGGGCACTTTCACTCATCAAAGTTTACAAAGCAGCCGTTTTGATTAAAAACGTACCTTTTTTTCTTTTCACAGCCAGAGCAGCTTCCCCCACCTGGATTTCCTCTCTTCACACATCAGCAATGACTAATCCGGCTTCCTCCAATCACGGCTTTCCCCCCAGGGTAGTCATTGCCTGAGGCCATGCTGTGATTGGAGGAAGCCGGATTAGTCATTGATGACGTGTGAAGAGAGGATTTCCAGGAGGGGGAAGCTGCTCTAGCTGTGCAAAGAAGAGAGGTAAGTTTTTAATCAAAACGGCTGCTTTGTAAACTTTGATGAATGAAAGTGCCCCTGTTTTTAATAGTATTTTTAAAAAACGGGCTTTCATTCATCAAAGTTTATCTTCACTTTAAGCTGCCACACTATGGCATCTACTTATCAAGCCGTCAACCGCAAATACGCTGGAATTCCGCAGTGTATTTGTGGCGAGCCTGATTCGCCTTAGTTATCAAACCCTACAGACCGGCAAAAGTAGAATTTTGTGACGTAACATATGATCCGCCGGACTCAGTCAGACACAAATCAATGCTTATGTCATTACAGATGTTCCGAATGCAAATTCGGCACAATCTGACTACTTTTGCTAGTTATCAAATTTCTACCAGATATGCTCGCCACTATTTCGGCCCAGCGTACCTGGTTTTCAATCTGCTGCCCTGGAGGCGGCGGATGCCATAGGAATCAATGGGAGTCTGAAAGCAGCGAAAGCTTAGGTTCGCTTCTCCCCAATATCCCATCGATTCCTATGGTAACGTTTACACCTAACACATACCCCGAGTCTAAACACCCGTAATCTGCCCCCCCTACACCACCGCCACCTACATTATACTTAATAACCCCTAATCTGCTGCTCCCTACACCGCCGCCACCTACATTATACTTATTGACCCCTAATCTGCCCCACCCTACATCGCCACCACCTACCTACATTTATTAACCCCTAATCTGCCCCCCTACATCGCCGCCACCTACCTACATTTATAAACCCCTAATCTGCCGCCCCCAACGTCGCCGCCACTATATTAAATTTATTAACTCCTAAGCCTAAGTCTAACCCTAACACCCCCAATACATCTAAATAAATATTACTATCATTAAATAAATTATTCCTATTTAAAACTAAATACTTACCTATAAAATAAACCCTAAGCTAGCTACAATATAACTAATAATTACATTGTAGCTATCTTAGGGTTTATTTTTATTTTACAGGCAAGTTTGTATTTATTTTAACTAGGTAGAATAGTTACTAAATAGTTATTAACTATTTACTAACTACCTAGTTAAAATAAATACAAATTTACCTGTAAAATAAAACCTAACCTAAGTTACAATTACACCTAACACTACACTATAATTAAATTAATTCCCTAAACTAAATACAATTAAATACAATTAAATAAAATTATCTAAAGTACAAAAAAACCCACTAAATTACAGAAAATAATAAACAAATTAAAAGATTTTTAAATTAATTACACCTAATCTAATCCCCCTAACAAAATAAAAAAGCCCCCCAAAATAAAAAAAGCTCTACCCTACACTAAATTACAAATAGCCCTTAAAAGGGCCTTTTGCGGGGCATTCCCCCAAAGTAATTAGCTCTTTTACCTGTAAAAAAAAAAGTCCAAATCCCACCCCAACATTAAAACCCACCACCCACACAACCAACCCTACTCTAAAACCCACCCAATACCCCCTTAAAAAAACCTAACACTAACCCCTTGAAGATCACCTTACCGGGAAAAGTCTTCACCCAACCAGGCCGAAGTCCTCAACGAAGCCAGCAGTAGTGGTCCTCCAGACGGGCAGAAGTGGTCCTCCAGACGGGCAGAAATCTTCATCCAGACGGCATCTTCTATCTTTATCCATCCAGTGCGGAGCGGCTCCATCTTCTAGACATCCGATGCAGAGCATCCTCTTAATTTGACGTCTTCTTGAACAATGACGGTTCCTTTAAGTGACGTCATCCAAGATGGCGTCCCATCAATTCCAATTGGCTGATAGAATTCTATCAGCCAATCGGAATTAAGGTAGGAAAAATCCTATTGGCTGATGCAATCAGCCAATAGGATTGAGCTTGCATTCTATTGGCTGTTCCAATCAGCCAATAGAATGCAAGCTCAATCCTATTGGCTGATTGGATCAGCCAATAGGATTGAACTTCAATCCTATTGGCTGATTGCATCAGCCAATAGGATTTTTCCTACCTTAATTCCGATTGGCTGATAGAATTCTATCAGCCAATCGGAATTGAAGGGACGCCATCTTGGATGACGTCACTTAAAGGAACCGTTATTGTTCAAGAAGACGTCGGATGAAGAGGATGCTCTGCGTCGGATGTCTAGAAGATGGAGCCGCGCAAGATGGATGAAGATAGAAGATGCCGCCTGGATGACAATGCCCCGCAAAAGGCCCTTTTAAGGGCTAATTGTAATTTAGTGTAGGGTAGGGCTTTTTTATTTTGGGGGGCTTTTTTATTTTGTTAGGGGGATTAGATTAGGTGTAATTAGTTTAAAAATCTTGTAATTTGTTTATTATTTTCTGTAATTTAGTGGGGTTTTTTGTACTTTAGATAATTTTATTTAATTGTATTTAGTTTAGGGAATTAATTTAATTATAGTGTAGTGTTAGGTGTAATTGTAATTTAGGTTAGGTTTTATTTTACAGGTAAATTTGTATTTATTTTAACTAGGTAGTTAGTAAATAGTTAATAACTATTTAGTAACTATTCTACCTAGTTAAAATAAATACAAACTTGCCTGTAAAATAAAAATAAACCCTAAGATAGGTGTAATGTAACTATTAGTTATATTGTAGCTAGCTTAGGGTTTATTTTATAGGTAAGTATTTAGTTTTAAATAGGAATAATTTATTTAATGATAGTAATATTTATTTAGATTTATTTAAATTATATTTAAGTTAGGGGGTGTTAGGTTTAGACTTAGGTTTAGGGGTTAATACATTTAATATGTTGGGGGCGGCAGATTAGGGGTTAATAAATGTAGGTAGGTGGCGGCAGTGTAGGGGGACAGATTAATGGTTAATAACATAATGTAGGTGGCGGCAGTGTAGGGGGGCAGATTAGGGGTTAATAAGTATAATGTAGGTGGCGGCGGTGTAGGAGGGGCAGATTAGGGGTTAATAAGTATAATGTAGGTGGCGGTGGGCTCCAGGAGTGGCGGTTTAGGGGTTAATACATTTATTAGAGTTGCGGTGGGCTCCGGGAGCGGCGGGATAGGGGTTAAACAGTTTAGTATAGTGTGGGTGTTTAGTGACAGTATACCAATAAAGCTGGGAAAAAGCAGCGAGATCGATGACTGTTAGTTAACAACAGTCCGCTGCTCATCGCTCCGTACTTGGTGCGCGGCTTTTTGACAGCTTTTTTGGTAACTTTGGAGAATGTATTCAGGTCTGCGGCGGCGATGTTAGGCGATCTTAGGCGAGCGTATTGGTGCCGTTGAAGGCAAGTAAGTTGACGGCTTGATAAGTAGATGCCTATGTCCACTATTTGCAGAACCAATCTGGGCTTGTTAGTGGAATAAACACAACTAGCCTTGGTCATAATGTTATCTGAGCTTGCCTTGTTTTGCTATGTCTTATCTTATCTATTGAGGCCAATTAGGCAAAAGATAAGCAACACGGTCAGCAATTTGGCGCCTGCAGTGCGCACCTTCTGTTTACCAAACAAACATTACAATCTCAAAGTGTTTAATGTCCCTTTAAATACAATTATATAAATGTTTATTTCTGGTAATAAAGTGTTTGGACGTTTAAACATGGATATGTTGTAGGTTTGTCTTGTTTTGTGGGCACTGCACTGCTGTCCTGTAGGTTCCTGGGGGAAATCTAACTCAGCCCCACTCACGCAGTGCCCTGTACACAGGCTACTTGTGGCTCCACCCCTGCCCGTAATGACTCCTCCCCCTAAAAACCCACAACTTTACCCATGGGTCTCTCAAACACAACCTAAGTGCCCCAGTGCCGGACGATAACTAGAAACCAGTGAAAAACACACCCGGCGTCATCCACCATGTTTCACTTTTGGTTTGGTCATGTGTCTTTAACTTTCAAGAAGTCCCATGAAACTTTCCAGTTCAGCAAACTATAGTACAATACCAGCGAAAGCCCAGCATGGCAGACACGGTTTAACAGGTTTCTGCTTCACACAGGATGATATTGACAGCGCCACCAGATAAACTTGAATCAGTCAGTAAGATGCGAGTTATAACAGACACTGTGTTGCGATTACTGATGAAACCGATGGAAATCTCTCAATACAGAGTAATTGTACATTTTACGCAGTGCGAAGCATCAGGGAAGCCACCGATATCTGGGTTTTCTGATGGATAAGGGTGTCATTCAATATGAAAACCCACAAATACCCGTACAAAGCACATCACACGGCCCCTCTAGAGGACTGGAAAAGACCACTGTGTTGAGACGTGACCATTAAATATCAGGAATGCAGTGGCACTAGTAAATAAATGGCCACAATCCAGTATAAATTTGCATGAGCAGCCTCTTTTAGACCAGTGTGCTTTTCACAGAGGAAAGCTTTCCTGAAGTAGATCAGTCTGATCCCGCCAAGTAAGTCTGGGGTTGTCATGTTCCTTGTTCAGAGGAGAATTGCATGGAATTTCAGGGCTAGACTGACCTTACTTGGTGGGATCAGACTGATATACTTCAGGAAAGTTTTCCTCTGTAAAAAGCACAACTGGTCTAAAAGAGGCTGCTTCCGGGTGGTAAATCGCCATAGAACAAACTATTGAGCTGTTTTTCGTTCCTGGTAGAGCGCTTCTCTCTTCGTACACAATCTGGTATAAATCATTGTGTACTTAAGTTTAATCTGGACGAACCACCCACTCAGAGGTTACCTCTCAGGAAACATCTGGGTTGTAAGTTCTGGTTTTACTGTCAGGACTGTCTACAGACAGTGTGCAGAATATTTATCCCCTGGCAGCAGTGTTAGCAAATGTAAGATGGCGAATTTGTCTCAAATACGTAATGTGCTGGTAGAAAAAGACACGCAGACAAATGTAAAGTAATGTACGCTAGAAGCACAACAATTAATTCATTTGTATTTGCTTCAAAAAAATGTTATCAGTGCCAGGTGCTCTCTGTCACACTCACTCTCCCCCGTGAGCTTCTGCTGCAGAGACTGTCATTACTTCCTACGGCAGACAGCTCGCCACGACTTCCAGGTTCAGCCCCTTTTGTCAGCACATGAGTTAGGTCTGTACATGCCAGAATTGTTTTTGGTATTTCACTTCATGCCGGCGAACTCTGCATGTGAGGGTAGTATTATTCGATCACTGAGACTGGGCCACCTTCTGCCACAAAGTGAGGCTGTACTACTATAAATCACAAAAATGCAGTCTGTTTCTGAAGAGCTCTCCCCCAGGAATAGCACAAAATTATCCATCTATTTATTCACACATTTAGTTCACAATGAAGCAATGTGTTTTACAGCTGTCAGATTCTATTAAATAAATTTACATTTTGATTACAATTTGTCCATCTCTCTGGGATGCTGGTAGCCCTTACTGTTCCCTTTTCTGATGGTCTCCGAGGCCTGATCATGTGACAGGGCGTATTGGCGCTCATCCTCCTGAAAAGGCACTTTATTTGCTTTCTGATTTTCACACAATTATCTCAATTGTTAGAACCTTTTGTTCTGACACGATTCCTGAGTTTGGCGCTGGGATTTATTATGTGCAGGACAGGCAGCAAGATCGCTGTTATAATGAACATATAATATTGTAAGTAATGGCAGAATCACAGGGAACAGCAGAAGAGATATAACATAGGTGCAGATTTACTAAGCAATGCTTAAGACCAGCTGTGCCGCACTTTACAACTACAATCCTTATCCACCAAATTACAGCCTTCAGTTCTGATATCAGATACAGCTGTCCCCCAGATCAGATACAGCTGTCCCCCATATCCAATACAGCTGTCCCTCCACATCCGATACATTTGTCCCCCAGATCAGATACAGCTGTCCCCCAGATCAGATACAGCTGTCTCTCCAGATCAGATCAGATACAGCTGTCCCCCAGATCAGACCCAGCTGTCCCCCAGATCAGACCCAGCTGTCCCCCAGATCAGATACAGCTGTCCCTCCAGATCAGATACAGCTGTCCCTCCAGATCAGATACAGCTGTCCCTCCAGATCAGATACAGCTGTCCCTCCAGATCAGATACAGCTGTCCCCCAGATCAGATACAGCTGTCCCCCAGATCAGATACAGCTGTCTCTCCAGATCAGACCCAGCTGTCCCCCAGATCAGACCCAGCTGTCCCCCAGATCAGACCCAGCTGTCCCCCAGATCAGATACAGCTGTCCCCCCAGATCAGACCCAGCTATCCCCCAGATCAGATACAGCTGTCCCCCCAGATCAGACCCAATTATCCCCCAAATCAGATACAGCTGTCCCCCAGATCAGATACAGTTGTCCCCCAGATCAGACCTAGTTGTCCCACCAGATCAGACTCACCTCTCTCCCAGATCAGATACAGTTGTCCCCCCAGATCAGATACAGTTGTCCCCCAATATCAGATCCACCTGTCACCCGGATCAGACCCACCTGCCACCCCCAGATCAGACCCCCCTGTCCCCCCAGGTCAGACCCAGTTGTCCCCCAAGATCAGACCCAGTTGTTCCTCCAGATCAAACTTACCTGTCTCCCAAATCAGATACAGTTGTCCCCCAAGATCACACCCACCTGTGACCCAAGATCAGACTCACCTGCCACCCCCAGATCAGACCCATCTGTCACCCCAAATCAGAACCATCTGCCCCCCAAGACAAGATCTTCCTGTTCCCAAAGATCAGACCCTCTTGTTCCCCCAATCAGAAACAGCTGACCCGAAAATCAGACCCTCCTGTACCCACAATCATAACCAGCTGCCTCCCCAAATTAGACCCTCCTGTTCCCCCAATCATAACCAGCTGCCACCCCCAAAATTAATCCCTCGTGTTCCCCCCAATCATAACCAGCTGCCCCCCCCCAAATTAGACCCTCTGGTTCCCCTCAATTAAAAACAGCTGCCCCCCAAATTAGACAGATCAGACCCTCCTGTTCCCCCATAACATAACCAGCTGTCCCCCAGATCAGACCCTCCTTTTCCCCTAAGATCAGAAACTCTCTCTGGCCTATACTTACTGAACGTTAGTGCCTCAGTATCTGTAGCTACGGTTTTGTCTTGTGATATGAAGCACTGCTCCGTACCTCCTACCCTCCGCTCCTAACAATAAGGGCAGAAGAAGAATCAATGTGGCTCTATAAAGGCCCTTTTCAATGGAGTTGTAGCTTTGTGAGTCTCTTTCTTATTCGCTCTTTGTCCCAATGTCTAAGCATCGCCTCTGTGCATCTCAGACTTCAATCCCTCAGCGTCCCACGGTGACTTGCTCCGAGGAAACGTTCCATTTCTTATGTCGGTTCCTTGCTTCTCTTTGTACCTCTGCCAGGACACTGACTGATTTGTCTTTCACATTAATCACCAGTTTTCATATTACAGACATTTTCCTGGAAAACTTAATTTTAAAAGATTTCCAGTTGGACTCTAAACCTTTTCTGTACTTGTCAGCCTTGTGAACACCGTCATTAGTGGAGGAATTTACTTTGATGTTTGTTATCAGAAATGATCAAGGGAAAGTCGTTTAATTAAAAAAACACACAGAGATAACACAGAAAACTGAAGCATAATTGTGAAGTCAATACAGAATCTACTCAGTGTGTTAAATACAGCAGCTGGGGTCTTTGGTGCAACTGTCCTAACCACTTCTGCTGGAAGAATAAACCACATATCAGCAGCTCAAGCAGCACAGTTGTATTGTAGGACTAGAGCTGCTGATGATTTGGTTAGTGACAGTTCTCTGATGCTTTACTTATGAGTTTAACTCCTTTGCAGGGTATTGGTGTTACCACTTTGTATGTTACAGAGGACAGTTACTGTCCTTTCTGACATCAAAGGAATTAATGGGAGTTGACAACCCCCTAAAAGATGGTCACTTGGGGCGTTATTGTTTGTGAAGCATTTCTGCTGCTAATACCTCTTCCTATACACCCAGCACCTACTGACCTTACCTACTGCTAATACCTCTTCCTATACACCCAGCACCTACTGACCTTACCTACTGATAATACCTCTTCCTATACACCCAGCACCTACTGACCTTACCTGCAGCTAATACCTCTTCCTATACACCCAGCACCTACTGACCTTACCTGCAGCTAATACCTCTTCCTATACACCCAGCACCTACTGACCTTACCTGCTGCTAATACCTCTTCCTATACACTTAGCACCTACTGACCTTACCTGCTGCTAATACCTCTTCCTATACACCCAGCACCTACTGACCTTGCCTACTGCTAATACCTCTTCCTATACACTTAGCACCTACTGACTTTACATGCTGCTAATACCTCTTCCTATACACCCAGCACCTACTGACCTTACCTGCTGCTAATACCTCTTCCTATACACCCAGCACCTACTGACCTTACCTACTGCTAATACCTCTTCCTATACACCCAGCACCTACTGACTTTACCTGCTGCTAATACCTCTTCCTATATACCCAGCACTTACTGACCTTACCTACTGCTAATACCTCTTCCTATACACCCAGCACCTACTGACCTTAAATGCTGCTAATACCTCTTCCTATACATCCAGCACCTACTGACCTTACCTACTGCTAATACCTCTTCCTATACACCCAGCACCTACTGACCTTACCTGCAGCTAATACCTCTTCCTATACACCCAGCACCTACTGACCTTACCTACTGCTAATACCTCTTCCTATACACCCAGCACCTACTGACCTTAAATGCTGCTAATACCTCTTCCTATACATCCAGCACCTACTGACCTTACCTACTGCTAATACCTCTTCCTATACACCCAGCACCTACTGACCTTACCTGCAGCTAATACCTCTTCCTATACACCCAGCACCTACTGACCTTACATGCAGCTAATACCTCTTCCTATACATCCAGCACCCTACTAACCTTACCTGCTGCTAATACCAATTCCTATATACCCAGCACCTACTGACCTTACCTGCAGCTAATACCTCATCCTATACATCCAGCACCCTACTGACCTTACCTACTGCTAATACCTCTTCCTATACACCTAGCACCTACTGACCTTACCTGCAGCTAATACCTCTTCCTATACATCCAGCACCGTACTGACCTTACCTGCTGCTAACACCTCTTTCTATACACCCAGCACCTACTGACCTTACCTACTGCTAATACCTCTTCCTATACACCCAGCACCTATAGACCTTACTTGCTGCTAATGCCTCTTCCTATACACCCAGCACCTACTGACCTTCCCTGTTGCTAGTAACTCTTCCTATACACCCAGCACCTACTGACCTTACTTGCTGCTAATACCTCTTCCTATACACCCAGCACCTACTGACCTTACCTGCTGCTAATACCTCTACCTATACACCCAGCACCTACTGACCTTACTTGCTGCTAATACCTCTTCCTATACACCCAGCACCTACTGACCTTACCTGCTGCTAATACCTCTTTCTATACACCCAGCACCTACTGACCTTACCTGCTGCTAATACCTCTTCCTATATACCCAGCACCCTACTGACCTTACCTGCTGCTAATACCTCTTCCTATACAGCCAGCATCTAGTGACCTTACCTGCTGCTAATACCTCTTCCTATACACCCAGCACCTACTGACCTTACCTGCTGCTAACACCTCTTTCTATACACCCAGCACCTACTGACCTTACCTACTGCTAATACCTCTTCCTATACACCCAGCACCTACTGACCTTACTTGCTGCTAATACCGCTTCCTATACACCCAGCACCTACTGACCTTACCTGCTGCTAATACCTCTTCCTATACACCCAGCACCTACTGACCTTACCTGCTGCTAATACCTCTTTCTATACACCCAGCACCTACTGACCTTACCTGCTGCTAATACCTGTTCCTATACACCCAGCACATACTGACCTTAAATGCTGCTAATACCTCTTCCTATACACTCAGAGCCTACTGAACTTACCTACTGCTAATACCTCTTCTTATACACCCAGCATATACTGACCTTACCTGCTGCTAATGGCTCTTCCTATATACCCAGCACCTACTGACCTTACCTATTGCTAATACCTCTTCCTATACACCCAGCACCTACTGACCTTACCTGCTGCTAATACCTCTTCCTATACACCCAGCACCTACTGACCTTACCTACTGCTAATACCTCTTCCTATACACCCAGCACCTACTGACCTTACCTGCTGCTAATACCTCTTCCTATACACCCAGCACCTACTGACCTTACCTGCTGCTAATACCTCTTTCTATACACCCAGCACCTACTGACCTTACCTGCTGCTAATACCTGTTCCTATACACCCAGCACATACTGACCTTAAATGCTGCTAATACCTCTTCCTATACACTCAGAGCCTACTGAACTTACCTACTGCTAATACCTCTTCTTATACACCCAGCATATACTGACCTTACCTGCTGCTAATGGCTCTTCCTATATACCCAGCACCTACTGACCTTACCTATTGCTAATACCTCTTCCTATACACCCAGCACCTACTGACCTTACCTGCTGCTAATACCTCTTCCTATACACCCAGCACCTACTGACCTTACCTGCTGCTAATACCTCTTCTTATACACCCAGCATACACTGACCTTACCTGCTGCTAATACCTCTTCCTATACACCCAGCACCTACTGACCTTACCTGCTGCTAATACCTCTTCCTATACACCCAGCACCTACTGACCTTACCTGCTGCGAATACCTCTTCCTATACACCCAGCACTTACTGACCTTACCTGCTGCTAATGGCTCTTCCTATACACCCAGAACCTACTGACCTTACCTACTGCTAATACCTCTTCTTATACACCCAGCATATACTGACCTTACCTGCTGCTAATACCTCTTCCTATACACCCAGCACCTACTGACCTTACCTACTGCTAATACCTCTTCCTATACACCCAGCACCTACTGACCTTACCTGCTGCTAATACCTCTTCCTATACACCCAGCACCTACTGACCTTACCTGCTGCTAATACCTCTTCCTAGACACCCAGCACCTACTGACCTTACCTACTGCTAATACCTCTTCCTATACACCTAGCACCTACTGACCTTACCTGCTGCTAATACCTCTTCCTATACACCCAGTACCTACTGACCTTACCTACTGCTAATACCTCTTCCTATACACCCAGCACTTACTGACCTTACCTGCTGCTAATACCTCTTCCTACACACCCAGCACCTACTACCTACTGCTAATACCTCTTCCTATACACCCAGCACTTACTGATCTTACCTGCTGCTAATACCTCTTCCTATACACCCAGCACCCTACTGACCTTACCTACTGCTAATACCTCTTCCTATACACACAGCACCTACTGACCTTACCTGCTGCTAATACCTCTTCCTATACACCCAGCACCTACTGACCTTACCTACTGCTAATACCACTTCCTATACACCCAGCACCTACTGACCTTACCTACTGCTAATACCTCTTCCTATACACCCAGCACCTACTGACCTTACCTACTGCTAATACCTCTTCCTATACACCCAGCATCTACTGACCTTACCTGCTGTTAATACCTCTTTCTATACACCCAGCACCTACTGACCTTACCTGCTACTAATACCTCTTCCTATACACCCAGCACCTACTGACCTTACCTGCTGCTAATACCTCATCCTATACACCCAGGACTTACTGACCTTACCTGCTGCTAATGGCTCTTCCTATACACCCAGAACCTACTGACCTTACCTACTGCTAATACCTCTTCTTATACACCCAGCATATACTGACCTTACCTGCTGCTAATACCTCTTCCTATACACCCAGCACCTACTGACCTTACCTACTGCTAATACCTCTTCCTATACACCCAGCACCTACTGACCTTACCTGCTGCTAATACCTCTTCCTATACACCCAGCACCTACTGACCTTACCTGCTGCTAATACCTCTTCCTACACACCCAGCACCTACTGACCTTACCTACTGCTAATACCTCTTCCTATACACCTAGCACCTACTGACCTTACCTGCTGCTAATACCTCTTCCTATACACCCAGTACCTACTGACCTTACCTACTGCTAATACCTCTTCCTATACACCCAGCACTTACTGACCTTACCTGCTGCTAATACCTCTTCCTACACACCCAGCACCTACTACCTACTGCTAATACCTCTTCCTATACACCCAGCACTTACTGATCTTACCTGCTGCTAATACCTCTTCCTATACACCCAGCACCCTACTGACCTTACCTACTGCTAATACCTCTTCCTATACACACAGCACCTACTGACCTTACCTGCTGCTAATACCTCTTCCTATACACCCAGCACCTACTGACCTTACCTACTGCTAATACCACTTCCTATACACCCAGCACCTACTGACCTTACCTACTGCTAATACCTCTTCCTATACACCCAGCACCTACTGACCTTACCTACTGCTAATACCTCTTCCTATACACCCAGCATCTACTGACCTTACCTGCTGTTAATACCTCTTTCTATACACCCAGCACCTACTGACCTTACCTGCTACTAATACCTCTTCCTATACACCCAGCACCTACTGACCTTACCTGCTGCTAATACCTCATCCTATACACCCAGGACTTACTGACCTTACCTGCTGCTAATACCTCTTCCTATACACCCAGAACCTACTGACCTTACCTGCTGCTAATACCTCTTCCTATAAACCCAGCACCTACTGACTTTACCTGCTGCTAATACCTCTTCCTATACACTCAGGACCTACTGATCTTACCTGCTGCTAATACCTCTTCCTATACACTCAGGACCTACTGATCTTACCTGCTGCTAATACCTCTTCCTATACACCCAGCACTTACTGACCTTACCTGCTGCTAATGCCTCTTCCTATACACCCAGCACTTACTGACCTTACCTGCTGCTAATGACTCTTCCTATACACCTAGCACCTACTGACCTTACCTGCTGCTAATACATCTTCCTATACACCCAGAACCTACTGACCTTACCTGCTGCTAATACCTCTTCCTATACACCCAGCACTTACTGACCTTACCTGCTGCTAATACCTCTTCCTATACACCCAGCACTTACTGACCTTACCTGCTGCTAATGACTCTTCCTATAAACCCAGCACCTACTGACCTTACCTACTGCTAATACCTCTTCCTATACACCCAGCACCTACTGAACTTACTTGCTGCTAATACCTCTTCCTATACACCCAGCACCTACTGACCTTACCTGCTGCTAATACCTCTTCCTATACACCCAGCACCTACTGACCTTACCTGCTGCTAATACCTCTTCCTATACACCCAGCACTTACTGACCTTACCTGCTGCTAATGACTCTTCCTATACATCCAGCACCTACTGACCTTACCTACTGCTAATACCTCTTCCTATACACCCAGCACCTACTGACCTAACCTACTGCTAATACCTCTTCATACACACCCAGCACCTACTGACCTTACCTGCTGCTAGTACATCTTCCTATATACCCAGCACCTACTGACCTTACCTGCTGCTAATACCTCTTCCTATACACCCAGCACCTACTGACCTTACCTGCTGCTAATACCTCTTCCTATACATCCAGCACCTACTGACCTTACCTACTGCTAATACCTCTTTCTATACACCCAGCACCTACTAACCTTACCCGCTGCTAATACCTCTTCCTATACACCCAGCACACTACTAACCTTACCCGCTGCTAATACCTCTTCCTACACGCCCAGCACCTACTGACCTTACCTGCTGCTAATATCTCTTCCTATACACCCAGCACCTACTAACCTTACCTGCTGCTAATACCTCTTCCTACACGCCCAGCACCTACTGACCTTACCTGCTGCTAATACCTCTTCCTATACACCCAGCACCTACTAACCTTACCTGCTGCTAATACCTCTTCCTATACACCCAGCACCTACTAACCTTACCTGCTGCTAATAACTCTTCTTATACACCCAGCACCCTACTGACCTTACCTGCTGCTAATAACTCTTCTTATACACCCAGCACCTACTAACCTTACCTGCTGCTAATACCTCTTCCTATACACCCAGCACTTACTGACCTTACCTGCTGCTAATACCACTTCCTATATACCCAGCACCTACTGACCTTACCTGCTGCTAATACCTCTTCCTATACATCCAGCACCTACTGACCTTGCCTTCTGCTAATACCTCTTTCTATACACCCAGCACCTACTGACCTTACCTGCTGCTAATACCTCTTCCTATACACCCTGCACCTACTGACCTTACCTGCTGCTAATACCTCTTCCTATACACCCAGCACTTACTGACCTTACCTACTGCTAATACCTCTTCCTATACAGCCAGCACCTACTGACCTTACCTGCTGCTAATACCTCTTCCTATACACCCAGCACCTACTGACCTTACCTGCTGCTAATACCTCTTCCTATACACCCAGCACCTACTGACCTTACCTGCTGCTAATACCTCTTCCTATACACCCAGCACCTACTGACCTTACCTGCTGCTAATACCTCTTCCTACACGCCCAGCACCTACTAACCTTACCTGCTGCTAATACCTCTTCCTATACACCCAGCACCTACTGACCTTACCTGCTGCTAATACCTCTTCCTATACACCCAGCACCTACTAACCTTACCTGCTGCTAGTACATCTTCCTATATACCCAGCACCTACTGACCTTACCTGCTGCTAATACCTCTTCCTATACACCCAGCACCTACTGACCTTACCTGCTGCTAATACCTCTTCCTACACGCCCAGCACCTACTAACCTTACCTGCTGCTAATACCTCTTCCTATACACCCAGCACCTACTGACCTTACCTGCTGCTAATACCTCTTCCTATACACCCAGCACATACTGACCTTACCTGCTGCTAGTACATCTTCCTATATACCCAGCACCTACTGACCTTACCTGCTGCTAATACCTCTTCCTATACACCCTGCACCTACTGACCTTGCCTTCTGCTAATACCTCTTCCTATACACACAGCACCTACTGACCTTCCCTGCTGCTAATACCTCTTCCTATACACCCAGCACCTACTGACCTTACCTACTGCTAATACCTCTTCCTATACACCCAGCACCTACTGACCTTACCTACTGCTAATACCTCTTCCTATACACACAGCACCTACTGACCTTACCTGCTGCTAATACCTCTTCCTATACACACAGCACCTACTGACCTTACCTGATGCTAATACCTCTTCCTATACACCCAGCACATACTGACCTTACCTGCTGCTAATACCTCTTCCTATATACCCAGCACCTACTGACTTTACCTGATGCTAATACCTCTTCCTATACACCCAGCACCTACTGACTTTACCTGATGCTAATACCTCTTCCTATACACCCAGCACCTACTGACTTTACCTGATGCTAATACCTCTTCCTATACACCCAGCACCTACTGACCTTACCTGCTGCTAATACCTCTTCCTATACACCCAGCACCCTACTGACCTTACCTGCTGCTAATACCTCTTCCTATACACCCAGCACCTACTGACCTTACCTGCTGCTAATACCTCTTCCTATACACCCAGCACCTACTGACCTTACCTGCTGCTAATACCTCTTCCTATACACCCAGCACACTACTGACCTTACCTGCTGCTAATACCTCTTCCTATACACCCAGCACCTACTGACCTTACCTGCTGCTAATACCTCTTCCTATACACCCAGCACCTACTGACCTTACCTGCTGCTAATACCTCTTCCTATACACCCAGCACACTACTGACCTTACCTGCTGCTAATACCTCTTCCTATACACCCAGCACCTACTGACCTTACCTGTTGCTAATACCTCTTCCTATACACCCAGCACCTACTGACCTTACCTGCTGCTAATACCTCTTCCTATACACCCAGCACCTACTGACCTTACCTGCTGCTAATACCTCTTCCTATACACCCAGCACTTACTGACCTTACCTGCTGCTAATACCTCTTCCTATACACCCAGCACCTACTGACCTTACCTACTGCTAATACCTCTTCCTATACACCCAGCACCCTACTGACCTTACCTGCTGCTAATACCTCTTCCTATACACCCAGCACCTACTGACCTTACCTGCTGCTAATACCTCTTCCTATACACCCAGCACCTACTGACCTTACCTGCTGGATTGTTTGCGTCACCTCATATAATCTGAAATAATAATCGCTCATAGTTGTGTGGTTGCTGCTTCTGAAATCTACATAAAATGAATAATAATCATGTCACACTCTTCTCAAATACCTTTGTGTAATTCCATCTACTCCTCTAATTATGAAGGAAAACACTAATAACACAAGGACCACCCTCACATTGTAACTCATAATGAACGGGCAGATTACAAATGTGACACTGAAAACAAAATGCTGAGAAATCTTACAGACTGTGTTCCCCTTCCTATTGCCCCAGCTCCCAAAGTAATAAAACTGCCCGAGCTTAAAGGTCTCGCACAGTGGCATTTGCTGCAGGATAACTACATTTTATAGACCTTTTAAAAGGAACATATAAAATACTTTTTACTTATTACAATTTTATATATTTGTCTACTGCAACATAACGTTACATGAATATAAAGTTATAATTAAGGGGTCTTTTTTTAGAGATTGAAAAGTTGAGATAGATACTCTTCATGACCTCTCTATTGACCCATAACATGAACCAGACTAAGATATTTAGCAGGACCAGGAGATCGTTCAGAGCAATGTTACACCTGGTGCATGACTCACCCTACTGATAGAGAACACCATGCCGGGCTTCCCATTGCACACGCCCATGAAGCAGTGCCTGAACTGCCAGAAGAACAGATGCTCCATGATGAATGTGATGAGACTTAGAGCCATGGCAGCCCCCAACATGTAGAAGACGCCAGCCATGTTATCAATGTCCAGTTGGCTACTCATTACTTCGTTCTTCTCGTTATGGCAGATGCCGGTAAGCCAGAGAGCTTCTAACTCCTCCATCTCACCTGCAGAACAGTCAAGAAAAGTTTCTCAACAAACAGCCAATGGTACCGTAAAAAAACAATGAGGCATCTTGGGAATAATTGACAAAATTCACTATTTTTTGTATCTGTATTTGATTACATAATACTGTGTAGCTCAGATCAACTATTTAACCAATACCATGGGGTCTATTTAAGAAGGGCCGAATGGCCCCTGTTCCCTTTGTTTCCGCGTGAGCCTTTAGGCTTGCCGGAAACAGGAGTTAAGAAGCAGCGGTCTTAAGACCGCTGCTCCTTAACTCATACGCCGCTTCGATTAGCTGCAAATCTGCAGGGGGCGGTATTGCACCAGCAGTTCACAAGAACTGCTGGTGCAATGATAAATTCCGACAGCGTATGCTGTCGGCATTTATCGATGTGTGGCGGACATAGTTCACTATAGCGGATAATGTCCGTCTGCACAATGATAAATGAACCTCCATGAGCTTCTGATCAAAAGTTTAACCAATACCATGTGCTTCTAATAAGCAATTTAACCAATACCATGTGCTTCTGATAAACAATGTAACCAATACCATGTGCTTCTGATAAACAATGTAACCAATACATGTGCTTCTGATAAACAATGTAACCAATGCCATGTGCTTCTGATAAACAATGTAACCAATACCATGTGCTTCTAATAAGCAATTTAACCAATACCATGTGCTTCTGATAAACAATGTAACCAATACCATGTGCTTCTGATAAACAATGTAACCAATACCATGTGCTTCTGATAAACAATGTAACCAATACCATGTGCTTCTGATAAACAATGTAACCAATACCATGTGCTTCTGATAAACAATTTAACAAATACCATGTGCTTCTGATAAACAATGTAACCAATACCATGTGCTTCTGATAAACAATGTAACCAATACCATGTGCTTCTGATAAACAATGTAACCAATACCATGTGCTTCTGATAAACAATTTAACCAATACCATGAGCTTCTGAACAACAGTTTAATTGAGTTTATGAAAGAGTGATTGTTAAGAGTCACAATGAGTTGGGCGTGTGCTCTTTATGGACACTGATAGATAATTATGTGCACTTAATATCTATAAAGACACAGTCAGCCGTTATGTCTCTATAGGCCTTAATGTATCTGAGGACTACATGGATTATGAGTTGTGAGTGTGCTCCCCTACAGACACTGACAGATCGTTACCCAGTGGTGCAAATCACACAAACTGGACTATTATAGTGGCCCAGTGCACATAGTTAGCTGACTCCCAGGTGTGTAGACTCCGATGTTAATAAGGCAGATATTCATATCAAAGAGACTCAAAAAAAGTGCTTGGAATAAAAAATGCGTTATATTTAAAAAATTGTACAGCACATACAATAAAAAGGTTAAAACCAACAGTATTATTCGCTACGCGTTTCTCTGCGTCTACTACGCCGTTTCTTCAGGCTTATAATACTGATAGCACTTAGAGTCTCCTATATACCCACCCACTACCAATCATAGATCAAATACCTCCCTCTTACACAGGTGACTAAATTGCAATCCCTATTCAGAACCTGAGAGGTTAGTAAGGATATTTGTGCGATCATACAATATTTGATTTGTTTTTATACACATTGTAACCAATATAGTGAATCAACAAAGGAACACTATTTAGCAGGAAATAAGAATAATAATAAATCAGTAAACATTTGCATAAGATAATAACCTATTGATGAATAACCAACTCCTAGTCGTTGTAGCCTACATTCATGTTAAGCACTGTTACCTAAAATACAAATAACAAAGTGGACCGTATATACATAATACATGTTACATAATAATAAATCTTAACTGACAATAGTAGCCGGTGATCAGCGATTCAGAATAATAATGAGCTGCACTATTCCTGCTAGAGTTAATGTGACGTGCGTTGGACCCACCCACTATTGGTGATCTGTGGTCACTAAACTGAAAGAAGGCTTGGGAGCACAAACCAATTGTGTATCACTGACGTCAGATACAAGTCACAAAACCGCTGTCTATGATAGTTTTGTGACGGTGTGAACCAGTAATGATACATTCATTTGAAACCTACGTTACAAAGCAGTTATTACAATGTTGGAGCATGTATTTAATGTGTATACCAAATGTCCCAAAGGTTATACGGACATTAAAACAATAACTAGAAGGAGAATGTGTATAAAGAATATATGCTACGTGAGCATGAAATAAAATTTTAAACAAAATGCAATAATCAAACCTATGATTCTATCTCTGAACAAATATATCATAGATAATAAAGGGAATATAGAGCTGTGTGCGAGTGCATGTGATGAATACAATGAATTTATTATATCCTTAAATGATAAGAAATTCTTAAGTCGCTTATACAAATGAATAAAGACATAGGGTTATGTATACCGATAAGAGAAAATAACTAATATAAAAATATATGTGATGATTCAAAATGTGGGGTTCGATAATAATAATATATAGTGATAATATCAGCTGACCATATATTGGCTGATTGGAACAGCCAATAGAATGCGAGCTCAATCCTATTGGCTGAATGGATCAGCCAATAGGATTGAAGTTCAATCCTATTGGCTGATTGCATTAGCCAATAGGATTTTTTCAATCTTAATTCCGATTGGCTGATCGAATTCTATCAGCCAATCGGAATCTAAGGGACACCATCTTGGATGACGTCACTTAAAGGAACCTTCATTTGTCGGGTAGTCATCGGAAGAAGACGATGCTCTGCGCCGGATATCTTGAAGATGGACCCGCTCCGCGTCGGATGGATGAAGACAGAAGATGCCGTCTGGATGAAGACTTCTGCCCGTCTGGAGGACCACTTCTCCCAGCTTGTCAGGGTGCCAGGAATCAGACTGAGACGAGAAGTGCAAAAATAATCACACCTTTATTAATAGCAAAAAGTAATAAAAAGTCCACAAGTTAAATAACAAGCCAGGAGTCAAAACCAGAGCTGGTAGTCAGACGAGCCGAGTCAGGAGCCAAAGCGAATAGTCAGACGAGCCGGAATCAGGAACAAGGAAAACAGCAGAGTCAGGAACAAGCCAGGGATCAGGAAGCAGGAAGGACGTCAGGCAGCCAGGTAATACACAGGAACACTCACAAACAGGTCTGAGATGACGGAAAGGCAAAGCATACTGAACAGAGGCCCTTTAAATAATAAGTGATGACATCACAATTCTGAGACTGCATCCTGTCTCACATGGATGATGCAGACCAGTCTGGCCATAAAAGGAAGTGCAGGAAATGAGCAGCATCCCCCACAATGCACCATAGTCAGGAAGAGAGGTGAGTAAAATGGCTGCCAGCAACACATGGCAAACACAACAGGGAAACCCTGACAGTACCCTCCCCTCAACGACCCCTCCCCTGCGGGAGGACAAAAGGCTTATTGGGGAAACGGGCATGGAAGGCACGGAGAAGGGCGGGAGCATGAACATCAGAGGAGGGAACCCAAGAACGCTCCTCCGGACCGTAGCCCCTCCAGTAAACCAAATACTGTACACGGCCCCTGGACATACGAGAGTCAATAATGCTGCTGACTTCATACTCCTCATGGTTGTCAACAAAAATAGGACGGGGGCGAGGCAACACAGTGGTAAACCAATTACAAACCAATGGTTTCAAGAGGGAGACATGAAAAACATTGGAGATGCGCATAGCAGGAGGAAGGTCAAGAGCGTAGGCCACAGGATTAACCCGTCGGAGTATTCGAAAAGACCAACATAACGGGGAGCCAATTTATTGGAAGGCACATGAAGGTTCAAGTTGTGGGAGGACAGCCAAACTCTCTCACCAACCTGGTAGGAAGGAGCGGGCAGACGCCTACGATCAGCCTGGAACTTTTGGCGCTGCATAGAACGATGAAGGCAATCCTGAATCTGCACCCACGTGGAACGGAGTTGCTGGAGATGCTCCTCCAAAGCCGGAATTCCCTGAGATATGAATGAATCGGGCAACAAGGATGGTTGAACCCCATAATTCGCCATGAATGGGGATAACTTGGAGGAAGCATTAATAGTACTATTACGAGCAAACTCTGCCAAGGGTAACAGTTCAGACCAATTATTGTGGTGATCTGAGACATAGCAATGGAGGAACTGTTCTAGAGCTTGATTAGACCGTTCCGCAGCCCCATTGGATTGAGGGTGATATGCCGAGGAGAAGGAAAGCTGGATCCCCATTTGAGCACAAAAGGAACACCAAAATCTGGAGACAAACTGGCTACCCCGGTCCGACACTATCTCCTTGGGTAACCCATGTAAACGGAAGACCTCCCGGGAAAAAATTGAAGCAAGCTCCTGAGCGCTAGGCAACTTCTTTAAAGGGAATTTAACATTTTAGAAAAACGGTCAACCACCATAAGGCTAACAGTATTGCCATTGGAAACAGGGAGCTCGACAATGAAGTCCATGGAAAGATGTGTCCAAGGACGCTCACCATTAGCAATAGATTGAAGAAGACCCACAGGAAGACTTCGAGGAGTCTTATTCTGTGCACAAACTGAGAAGGAGGCAACATACACAGCAACATCAAAACGAAGACCTGGCCACCAGAATTGTCGAGTAACAGACCAAATCATTTGGTTCTTGCCTGGGTGACCTGCGGCTTTAGGATAGTGGTAAGTGTGCAAAAGTTTAGTTAGAAGATTCTCAGGAACAAAACACTTACCACTAGGTTTCTCAGGAGGTGCATTGGTTTGTGCAGCCAGGATCTCCTCCCCTAAGGGAGAAGTCAAATTAGTACGTACGGTAGCCAAAATATGGTCAGGAGGTATAACTGGAGTAGGTACAAACTCCTCCTTGGACAGAGGGGAAAATTTTCGTAGACAGAGGGCATCAGCCCTAACATTCTTACTACCAGCCAGGTAGGAGACCACATAATTAAACCGAGACAAAAATAGCGCCCATCTGGCCTATTGGGGCGACAAAGGTTTTGCTTCAGATAGATAAGTTAAATTCTTGTGGTCAGTAAGAATGAGCACTGGCACGCTAGTACCCTCGAGAAGATGCCTCCATTCCTTGAGTGCCAAAATTATGGCCAGTAATTCCCTGTCGTCAATTTCATAATTGCACCCCGCTGGAGACAATTTCTTAGAGAAGAAACCACACGGATGCAAGGAACCGTCAGGCGTAGAACGTTGAGACAAGAGGGCACCTACACCAGTCTCAGACGCATCGACCTCAAGAACGAAAGCCAGGACAGGGTTAGGATGAGCCAGAACTGGAGCAGCAGCAAAGGCAGTCTTAAGACTATCAAAGGCCTTAATAGCTGTAGGTGACCAATGGAGTATATCATTCTCTTTACGGGTCATGTCTGTGATAGGTTTGACCAAGGAAGAAAAGTTTTTAATAAACTTTCTATAGTAATTGGCGAACCCCAAAAAACATTGAATAGAACCGAAGACCAACTGGGCGAGGCCACTGTAGATAACTTGTCAGGATCCATGGAGAACCCTGCAACGGAGATAACATAACCTAGGAAGGTTACTTGAGTCTGATGGAACTCACAGTTCTCGAGTTTACAAAACAGGCCGTTCTCACGTAGTCTCTGAAGAAACCCGTGTAACATCAGAACGATGAGCCTCAAGTGTGGGTGAGTGTATGAGGATGTCATCTAAGTACACCACAACACACTGTTGCAACATATCTCATTATTAATAAATTCCTGAAAAACAGCAGGAGCATTACATAGGCCAAAGGGCATTACAAGATACTCATAATGCCCGTTCCTGGTGTTAAATGGTGTTTTCCATTCGTGGCCCTCCTTGATCCTAACGAGATTGTACGCTCCTCTCAAATCAAGTTTAGTAAAGACCATAGCTCCCTTGAGGCGGTCAAAGAGTTCCGTAATGAGCGGAATAGGGTAAGCATTCTTAATGGTAAGATGATTAAGACCCCTATAATCAATGCATGGTCTTAACTCGCCACCCTTTTTCTTCACAAAGAAGAAGCCAGCCCCTGCAGGAAAGCAGGATTTGCGGATGATCCCCCACGACAGAGCATCAGCAACATACTCGACCTTAGCACAATTCTCCGCAACAGAGGGTAAACTTGACCCCGAGGAGGAATGGCTCCGGGTTGCAGGTCTATGGCACAATCGTAAGACTGGTGAGTAGGCAACATACTGGCACGCACCTTGTCAAAAACGTCTAGGAACTCTCAGTACTCCTCTGGCAATTGAGATACCGAAGAAGTGCACAAGACTTTAACTGGTTTCCGAAGACAAGTGGAAATACATTGCGGAGACCACGACAAAATTTCGGACCTGCGCCAGTCAAGACTGGGATTGTGCTTTTGGAGCCAGGGATAACCCAGAACAACCGGAGAATGCGGAAGAGTTTATCACCTGGAACTGGAGGGTTTAAAAATGGAGAGCCCACACAGCCATGGATAACGGAGCAGTTTCGTGAGTAACGAGTGCGGGCTGACAGGGCCTGCCATCAATGGCCTCAATAGCAAGCGGAACAGACCGAGGCAAAACAGGAATGGAGTGCTTTGATACAAAAGCACTGTCAATGAAATAGCCCACAGCACCGGAGTCAACAAGAGCCTGGGTGACTATGGAGGAGTCCACCCAGGAAAGGACAACCGTGACCAAAGGTTTCTCCTTTAGCGGTTCCGGGGACAAGGATAAACCACCCAAAGTCTGCCCCCAACAGGACCTTAGGTGTGAGCATTTCCCGGCCGTGTAGGACAAGACTTCAAAAGGTGACCCTGTAACCCACAATAGAGGCAGAGCCCCTCCCTCCTCCTAAAGGCCCTCTCCGCCGCAGAGAGACACGTGAATCCCAACTACATCGGCTCAGCAGTACCTGGTGACTCGGAACCAGGAGGCATGGGAGGAGAGGGAGGCATGGGTGGGAACGAACACGTAGCAGACAACGGAACAGGAGGCTTCCGCAAGCGCTCCTTGAATGAGGGCCTCTCACTTAGTCTGATGTCAATTAGAATCAAAAAAGAAACCAATGCCTCGAGATCTTCTGGTAAATCTCTGGCAGCAACTTCGTCTTTAATCGCATCAGAGAGCCCACGAAAGAAGGCGGCAACAAGGGCTTCATTGTTCCAACCTACCTCTGCGGCAAACGTACGGAACTCAATGGCATACTGAGCAACAGATCTTGTACCTTGCTGAATTGACATGAGTTGTTTAGCAGCAGAGGAGGAGCGAGCCAGAATATCAAATACCCTTTGAAAGGAGGCCACAAATTCAGGGTAATTTGAAATCACAGGTTTATTAGTCTCCCACAAGGGATTAGCCCAGGCAAGAGCTGTGTCAGAGAGTAACGAGATAAGAAATCCCACCTTAGCTCTGTCAGAGGGAAACGCCTGAAGTAACATCTCAAAGTAAATGCCCACCTGGTTCAAAAACCCTCTGCACTGATTAGGATCGCATCCATAACGCTGAGGTAGAGGTGCAGAACTGGACATGCTCCTGGTAGGACTAGGTGCAGCAGCGGAAACAGGAGCAGCCATAACTTGCGGGACACTTTGGTCCAAATGTGCAGTGCGAGTCAGCAGGGTTTGCAGGGCTAGTGCGAATTTATCCAAGTGGTGATCCTGTTCATCCATCCTGGAAATTATGGCAGGTAAAGGTGGATTATTAGCACCATCATGATTCATGGACCTTGCATAATGTCAGGGTGCCAGGAATCAGACTGAGACGAGAAGTGCAAAAATAATCACACCTTTATTAAAAGCAAAAAATAATAAAAAGTTCACAAGTCAAATAACAAGCCAGGAATCAAAACCAGAGCTGGTAGTCAGACGAGCCGAGTCAGGAGCCAAAGTGAGTAGTCAGACAAGCCAGAATCAGGAACAAGGAGAACAGCAGAGTCAGGAACAAGCCAGGGATCAGGAACCAGGAGGGATGTCAGACAGCCAGGTAATACACAGGAGCTCTCACAAACAGGTCTGAGACAACGTAAGGGCAAAGCATACTGAACAGAGGCCCTTTAAATAATAAGTGATGACATCACAATTCTGAGACTGCATCCTGTCTCACACGGATGATCTACACCAGTCTGACCCTAAAAGGAAGTGCAGGAAATGAGCAGCATCACACAGTATGCACCAGACAGCAAGAGAGGTGAGTAAAATGGCTGCCAGCAGCACATGGCAAACAAAACAGAGAAAAAAAACCTGACTATATTTATCTAAGCCTCTTTCTATACATCTAAGGTGTTCAGACCATCTTTGTCGTGCCTTCCTGCACTTGCGACCAATGTATTGTAGCCCACATAAGCAGGATATACAATAAACTAGAAAGGATGAGTTGCAAGTAATTTTTTGTGTCAGTTGTAAAGTTTCCCCAGTGCTAAATGATGTAATAGATGTGGACCCATTTGTTATGTATAGGCACATATGGCAGACTATGCTGACATCTAAAAGTCCCAATTTTGAGTGTGTTCTATATATTATATATAATATAATATATCGAACACACTCAAAATTGGAACTTTTAGATGTCAGCATAGTGTGTTCTATATATTATATTATATAATATTATAACCCTATTAATAACTTACAGAATAGGATGTTTAGACTCCGTCAGCGTGAGACATATTGGATCTATAAATTCGGATCCCTATACCCAGATACCCTCAACGAAGTTATAGATACTGGGGCCTTTTAACATAATTTCATAAGCTCTTTTTTTCTTTTTTGTTTTACACATTTCACATAACTATTTTATCACTCATATTTTTAAAGGGATACTAACCCCACATTTTTACTTTCATGATTCAGATAGAGAATGCAATTTTAAGCAACTTTCTAATTTACTCCTATTATTAATTTTTCTTTGTTCTCATGTTATCTTGATTTGAAAATCAGTAATAAAAGGTTAGTAGCCGGCCCATTTTTACTTCAGCACCTTGGTAGAGCTTGCTGATTGGTTTGCTACATTTAGCCACAAATCAGCAAGTGCTACCCAGGTGCTGAATAAAAAATGGTCCGGCTCTAAAGCTTACATTACTGCTTTTTCAAATCAAGATAGCATGAGAACAAAGAAAAATTGATAATAGGAGTAAATTAGAAAGGTGCTTAAAATCTCATGCTCTATCTGAATCATTTAAGAAAAAAATTGGGTTTAGTATCCCTTTAATAGTATAGACATATTAGTAATAATAGTTGGATCCTTTTTTTGTAGAAACTACTATCCAACTATTATATCACGTTCACATTAGATCAATATCATTTTATGCTTTTTTGTAAGAAACAATAGTTTATTGGAGATTATATATGGATAATATGGTCAGCTGATATCACTATATATTATTATTATCGAACCCCACATTTTGAATCATCACATATATTTTTATATTCGTTATTTTCTCTTATCGGTATACATAACCCAATGTCTTAATTCATTTGTATAAGCGACTTAAGTATTTCTTATCATTTGAGGATATAATAAATTTATATTCACTTGTATAACACATTATTATTTTCCCGTATTCATCACATGCACTCGCACACAGCTCTATATTCCCTTTATTATCTATGATATATTTGTTTAGAGATAGAATCGTAGGTTTGATTATTGCATTTTGTTTAAAATTTATTTCATGCTCACGTAGCATATATTCTTTATACACATTTTCCTTCTAGTTATTGTTTTAATGTCCGTATAACCTTTGGGACATTTGGTATACACATTAAATACATGCTATGATCCAACATTGTAATAACTGCTTTGTAACGTAGGTTTCAAATGAATGTATCATTACTGGTTCACATCGTCACAATACTATCATAGACAGCGGTTTCGTGACTTGTATCTGACGTCAGTGATACACAATTGGTTTGTGCTCCCAAGCCTTCTTTCAGTTTAGTGACCACAGCTCACCAATAGTGGGTGGGTCCAACGCACGTCACATTAACTCTAGCAGGAATAGTGCAGCTCATTATTATTCTGAATCGCTGATCACCGGCTACTATTGTCAGTTAAGATTTATTATTATATAACATGTATTATGTATATACGGTCCCCTTTGTTATTTGTATTTTAGGTAACAGTGCTTAACATGAATGTAGGCTACAACGACTAGGAGTTGGTTATTCATCAATAGGTTATTATCTTATGCAAATGTTTACTGATGTATTATTATTATTATTTCCTGCTAAATAGTGTTCCTTTGTTAAATCACTATATTGGTTACAATGTGTATAAAAACAAATCAAATATTGTATGATCGCACAAATATCCTTACAAACCTCTCAGGTTCTGAATAGGGATTGCAATTTAGTCACCTGTGTAAGAGGGAGGTATCTGATCTATGATTGGTAGTGGGTGGGTATATAGGAGACTCTAAGTGCTATCAGTATTATAAGCCTGAAGAAACGGTGTGGTAGACGCCGAGAAATGCATAGCGAATAATACTGTTGGTTTTAACCTTTTTATTGTATGTGCTGTACAATTTTTTAAATATAAAGCATTTTTTATTCCAAGCACTTTTTTTTGAGTCTCTTTGATACGAATACCTGCACTATTAACATCGGAGTCTACACACCTGGGAGTCAGCTAATTATGTGCACTGGGCCACTATAATAGTCCAGTTTGTGTGATTTGCAGCACTGGGTGCGCTGCTAAATGTGAGTACCCTTATACCTTGGGTTGCTGATACGGGGTCTTGAATATCACTTTGGTCTGCACTAGGAGTCGCCATTCTTTTGTTCTCCTTATATAGTTACCTGAATCCTGTTTAGATTCTGGAAGGAGCTGCCTGGACTTGTGCACAGTTTGCTGGGACACTGTTAAGTTCTCAGGCCGTCCTCCTAGGCATTACCTTTGCCTTCACACATTGTGAGTATATTTCGTCAAAATTGTACTTCATTTTTACCATCTATTGGCTACAATAGCAGGCGCCCTTTCTCTTCTCTATACCAGCACATTGTGTGCTATTGCCAAATGTGAGTACCCATATTTGGATTTTGGTTGCATCATTTCATGCTCACTTTTGGTTGATCTGCACACGAGGCGCCCCTCTGTTTTGTGTTTCACTTCATAGTTTGTGAAGAGGAGAGCAGCCACCTATACCTTGATATCCATCAAAGCCCTTTGAATAGTGCAGAGCACGGATTCTTTTGGGACTATTATTGCATAACTGTTTGGTAACAGATTTATTGTTAGTATTCCTCATTGAGATAAGATCTGTTATATCTGTTTAAATATTTATTTCAATATTACCACTTGGACGCCCCCTCAATTGGTTTGTTTTACTACACAGATTATGAGTTGGGTGTGTGCTCCTTACGGGCACATTTACTGACAGAGCGTTAGGTGCACTTAATACCTATAAACACACAGTGAGCCGTCATGTCTCTATAGACCTTAATGTATCTGAGGACTATACGGATTATGAGTTGGGCGTGTGCTCCTTACGGACACTGATAGAGAATTAGGTGCACTTAATACCTATAAACACACAGTGAGCCGTCATGTCTCTATAGACCTTAATGTATCTGAGGACTATACGGATTATGAGTTGGGCGTGTGCTCCTTACGGACACTGATAGAGAATTAGGTGCACTTAATACCTATAAACACACAGTGAGCCGTCATGTCTCTATAGACCTTAATGTATCTGAGGACTATACGGATTATGAGTTGGGCGTGTGCTCCTTACGGACACTGATAGAGAATTAGGTGCACTTAATACCTATAAACACACAGTGAGCCGTCATGTCTCTATAGACCTTAATGTATCTGAGGACTATACGGATTATGAGTTGGGCGTGTGCTCCTTACGGACACTGATAGAGAATTAGGTGCACTTAATACCTATAAACACACAGTGAGCCGTCATGTCTCTATAGACCTTAATGTCTCTGAGAACTATACGGATTATGAGTTGGGCGTGTGCTCCTTACGGACACTGATAGAGAATTAGGTGCACTTAATACCTATAAACACACAGTGAGCCGTCATGTCTCTATAGACCTTAATGTATCTGAGGACTACACAGATTATGAGTTGGGCATGTGCTCCCCTACAGACACTGACAGAGCATTAGGTACACAGTACTTACCATCACCAAACAACTGCAGAATAGCCAAATCCACCTGCCGCTTCCAACCCGAATCCTTCTGGATAGCAATGCCATAGCCAGTCGATGCAAACACCTTCCCGCTACCAATAGTCACAAGCTTACAGCCTTCATCTCGTCCAGCCATGTAGTTCAAGACAGCAGCATCATAGATAAACGCATCTAACTTGCTGCAATGACAAAGGGAAAAGTGGTACCTTTAACAACTGATGATGCATAAGCATAGGATGAAAACAGATTTATTACTAATCCATAATCCACAGGTATAGCCTGGGAAGTTTTAAAGTGATTTCCATGATCAATGAGAGAGTTATTTTTAAACAGCGAAGTTAGAGATTTATTGGAGTTCTTAATGGCAATAAAAATTCAATATTGCTGTAAGGCTGCAAACCAAGGAAGATAACGTACCCAGTTTTTAAAGACAAGAGAGCGTCTTGCACAGATCTCTGGTTAAACTTCACCATGTACGAGTGCATCTCTGGGTAGTTGTTACGGATATTACGTTCAGTGCTGCCATTGGGAACTGTACCGAATCGAAACGCTGGGGAGAAGTCATTTGGTCTCTGGAACTAAACCCAAATGAAAGGAAACATAAATGATATGATAAAATAGTTTATAATCGTCAAGCAAGGATGTTCAGCTATTTTATGACTGCAAGGTCAGCATAAATATAACTACAAATATTTGTATTTATTTTTACAAAGTATCGGCTATTACTTTGCCAAAACTCTCAAAATGATAACAAGTATTCACCATCAGCAAATGATTTACTCAAAGAGACATTCGTATATTGTTATAAACAATTTACCAAAACTAAACTGCTCTGCTTCTAGTTAGAACCTTAGTCCCTCAGATAGTCAACACAGCATTACCCAGAAGGCTTCGGGTGACCTGCAAACAGTCAGCCAGTCACGATATTTATCACAGTCAGCCTTATACAACAGATTTAATTCATGTAAGTTTTTTTGGGTTTGGGAAAAACTTTGCTTTTCTTTCTATATTCAGATGCTATTGTTTTAAATTGGGCCATGCTTATTACTCGGATAAAAATACATTATTCATTAAAAAGGCTAACTGCAGCTTTCCATCAGAGCATGAAATTTAGTTGAAATTAAATTAGGATTTCATTAAAGATAACATGTCCACAATCCTTTGCCTATGCCGAACAGAACAATAGGTTCAGCGTGAGCGGCACTGACACTGAATGCTCTCTTGCGTTCTCGCTGTGAAGTAGCAATTACACGGACGGACCCAGATTACAATCGTGCTCATCAGCACTTTTGGATGCTGCCTTGGTCCAATAAACCATTTTCATTCTGTGGTATCACAGTCAGACCATTAAGCTTCCATTTCAACATGTTTTGAGATTATTATTATTTTGATGCTGTACTATTCTGTAGCGTTATGTAGATGTATAATAAACAGTGGAAACAAAACAGGTAGACGCTTTATTGTACTGATACAGGGGGTGTCAGGTGTCTGCCGATCTGGGTAACATATAAAGTGAGGTGACAGGGCAGAGAGGTGAGGGGATTACTGATCATGGTCATATCATAGAGGCGAAGGGGTGAAGACTGCAGTGGAAACTAGATGATGTATTGATGTAACTGAAGTTCTACACTTCTCTGAGTCTGTCATATCAGATAGCTACGTGTTCCCTAGGTATTACACCCTCCGTCCCCACCATCCCACCCACCCATAGTTATCACTCGTTTAATGAGACGTTTTGTTATATATAATAATATTAGTAATATCTGTGCTCATCTGGCTACAAGCTGTGCCCAAAGCGCATTACTGCACAATTGCCCCTTAGTGCAAATACACAGACCCTGCGCTCTTCTGACTTGGCATTGAACAGGACGTTAAAGTCATTTTAATTAATGCACTCCTGTACTTTTCAGATATTTCACTTGAGATATATGTACATGGTATAAAAGTCTAATGAGTCACTATATTGCACACACAATAAATGCTTAGAAACTGTCACCTAGATTATGAGTCTTACGTTCGTGTTTTAACGCTGAAAAAATGGTAATTTCAGCATTAAAACAGCACTGCAGCCATTACGAGTCTTGTCGGTATAGCTGTACCGCAAGCATTTTAGCCTGTAACGCAACGTCAGTCCCGCACACGTAAAAATGATGTTTTTTCATGGGACTTCCATAGCGCTGCCATTAAAAGTTTTGCGGTGAGGCTAAAAAGCTTGCATTGCAGCCTATACCGTCACAATCTGTTTCGCAATCTAAAAGCAGTAGTTATGAGTTTTACGCTACAAAACTGTTACATAAAACTCATAACTAAACTGTCACAAAGTGCACTAAACACCCATAAACTACATATTAACCCCTAAACCGAGGCCCTCCCGCATCGCAAATACTATATTAAAGTTATTAACCCCTAGTCTGCCACTCCCAACATCTACGCCACTATTAAAAATTATTAACCACCCGACATCGCCGCCACTTTACTAAAGTTATTAACCCCTAAACTGCCACCCTCCCTCATTGCAAACACTAGTTAAATATTATTAACCCCTAATCTGCTGTCCGCCCACATCGCCCCCACTATACAAAAGTTATTAACCCCTAATTCCGCCGCCAATATAATAAATGTATTAACCCCTAAACCAAAAGCCCCCCACATCGAAAAATACTAACTAAACCTATTAACCCCTAAACCGAAAGCCCCCCACATCGCAATAAACTAATTTACTAATTTAAACTAGTAACCCTTAAACCTAACGCCCCCCCTAACTTTATATTAAAATTACAATTTCCCTATCTTAAATTAAATTAAAACTTACCTGTCAATTTAAAAAAAAAAATAAGTTTAAACTAACATTTAAACTAATATAACTATTTAACTAATATTAAACTAACTACGAATTAAATAAACTATATTACACATTAAAAAAAATCCTAACACTACTATAAATATTACAAAGTATCTAATTACAAAAATAAAAAAATTCTAAATTACAAAAAATAACAAACAAAATTATCAAAAATAAAAAAGAATTACACCTAATATTATAGCCCTATACAAATAAAAAAGCCCACCCAAAATAAAATAAAAAATCCTAGCCTAAAAAAAACTACCAATAGCCATTAAAAGGGCCTTTTGTAGGGCATTGCCCTAAGTTAAACAGCTCTTTTACCTGTAAAAAAAATTATACAAAAACCCCCCCAATAGTAAAACCCACCACCCAACCAAACCCCCAAAATAAAAAAAACAAACTCTAACAAAAACCTAAGCTACCCATTGCCCTGAAAAGGGCATTTGTATGGGCATTGCCCTTAAAAGGGCAGTTAGGTCATTTGCATTGCCCTGAAAACATAATTTATGTAAGAACTTACCTGATAAATTCATTTCTTTCATATTAGCAAGAGTCCATGAGCTAGTGACGTATGGGATATACATTCCTACCAGGAGGGGCAAAGTTTCCCAAACCTCAAAATGCCTATAAATACACCCCTCACCACACCCACAAATCAGTTTAACGAATAGCCAAGAAGTGGGGTGATAAGAAAAAAGTGCGAAGCATAAATATAAGGAATTGGAATAATTGTGCTTTATACAAAAAAATCATAACCACCACAAAAAATGGTGGGCCTCATGGACTCTTGCTAATATGAAAGAAATGAATTTATCAGGTAAGTTCTTACATAAATTATGTTTTCTTTCATGTAATTAGCAAGAGTCCATGAGCTAGTGACGTATGGGATAATGACTACCCAAGATGTGGATCTTCCACGCAAGAGTCACTAGAGAGGGAGGGATAAAATAAAGACAGCCAATTCCGCTGAAAATAATCCACACCCAAACAAAGTTTAAAACTTATAATGAAAAAAACTGAAATTATAAGCAGAAGAATCAAACTGAAACAGCTGCCTGAAGTACTTTTCTACCAAAAACTGCTTCAGAAGAAGAAAACACATCAAAATGGTAGAATTTAGTAAAAGTATGCAAAGAAGACCAAGTTGCTGCTTTGCAAATCTGAACAACCGAAGCTTCATTCCTAAACGCCCAGGAAGTAGAAACTGACCTAGTAGAATGAGCTGTAATCCTTTGAGGCGGAGTTTTACCCAACTCGACATAAGCATGATGAATTAAAGATTTCAACCAATATGCCAAAGAAATGGCAGAAGCCTTCTGACCTTTCCTAGAACCGGAAAAGATAACAAATAGACTAGAAGTCTTTCGGAAATTCTTAGTAGCATCAACATAATATTTCAAAGCTCTAACTACATCCAAAGAAAGCAATGATTTCTCCTTAGAATTCTTAGGATTAGGACATAATGAAGGAACCACAATTTCTCTACTAATGTTGTTAGAATTCACAACCTTAGGTAAAAATTTAAAAGAAGTTCGCAACACCGCCTTATCCTGATGAAAAATCAGAAAAGGAGACTCACAAGAAAGAGCAGATAATTCAGAAACTCTTCTGGCAGAAGAGATGGCCAAAAGGAACAAAACTTTTCAAGAAAGTAATTTAATGTCCAAAGAATGCATAGGTTCAAACGGAGGAGCTTGAAGAGCCCCCAGAACCAAATTCAAACTCCAAGGAGGAGAAATTGACTTAATGACAGGTTTTATACGAACCAAAGCTTGTACAAAACAATGAATATCAGGAAGATTAACAATCTTTCTGTGAAAAAGAACAGAAAGAGCAGAGATTTGTCTTTTCAAGGAACTTGCAGACAAACCTTTATCCAAACCATCCTGAAGAAACTGTAAAATTCTCGGAATTCTAAAAGAATGCCAGGAAAAATGATGAGAAAGACACCAAGAAATATAAGTCTTCCAGACTCTATAATATATCTCCCTAGATACGGATTTACGAGCCTGTAACATAGTATTAATCACAGAGTCAGAGAAACCTCTTTGACTAAGAATCAAGCGTTCAATCTCCATACCTTTACATTTAAGGATTTGAGATCCTGATGGAAAAAAGGACCTTGTGACAGAAGGTCTGGTCTTAACGGAAGAGTCCACGGTTAGCAAGAGGCCATCCGGACAGGATCCGCATACCAAAAACCTGAGAGGCCATGCTGGAGCCACCAGCAGAACAAATGAGCATTCCTTCAGAACAACCGGAAATGCCGCAGTCATAAGACCTAGAATTTCCATGCATAAGGCTACCGAAGGGAAAGATTGTGACTGAAGGTTTCGACAAGCTGATATCAACTTTAGACGTCTCATGTCTATCAAAGATAGAGTCATGGATACTGAATCCATCTGAAAACCTAAAAAGGTTACCTAAGTCTGAGGAATCAATGAACTTTTTGGTAAATTGATCCTCCAACCATGATGTTGAAGAAACAACACAAGTCGATTCGAATGAGATTCTGCTAAATGTGAAGACTGAGCAAGTACCAAGATATCGTCCAAATAAGGAATACCACAATACCCTGTTCTCTGATTACAGACAGAAGGGCACCGAGAACCTTCGTAAAAATTCTTGGAGCTGTAGCAAGGCCAAACGGCAGAGCCACAAACTGGTAATGCTTGTCTAGGAAAGAGAATCTCAGAAACTGATAGTGATCTGGATGAATCGGAATATGCAGATATGCATCCTGTAAATCTATAGTAGACATATAATGCCCTTGTTGAACAAAAGGCAGGATAGTCCTTACAGTTACCATTTTGAATGTTGGTATCCTTACATAACGATTCAATATTTTTAGATCTAGAACTGGTCTGAAGGAATTTTCCTTCTTTGGTACAATGAAGAGATTTGAATAAAACCCCAGTCCCTGTTCCAGAACTGGAACTGGCAAAATTACTCCAGTCAACTCTAGATCTGAAACACATTTCAGAAATGCTTGAGCCTTCGCTGGGTTTACTGTGACACGGGAAAGAAAAAATCTCTTTGCAGGAGGCCTTATCTTGAAGCCAATTCTGTACCCTTCTGAAACAATGTTCTGAATCCAAAGATTGTGAACGGAATTGATCCAAATTTCTTAGAAAAAATGTAATCTGCCCCCTACCAGCTGAGCTGGAATGAGGGCCGCACCTTCATGTGGACTTAGGAGCTGGCTTTGATTTTCTAAAAGGCTTGGATTTATTCCAGACTGGAGATGGTTTCCAAACTGATACCGCTCCTGAGGATGAAGGATCAGGTTTTTGTTCCTTGTGGTTCTTTTACCCTGGAAAGAAAGGGAAAGCAGAGTAGACTTAGAAGACATAACAGCATTCCAAGTCTTAAGCCATAAAGCTCTTCTAGCTAAAATAGCTAGAGACATATACCTGACATCAACTCTAATGATATCAAAGATGGCATTACAAATAAAATTATTAGCATGTTGAAGAATAAAAATGCTATGAGAATTATGATCTGTTACTTGTTGCGCTAAAGCTTCTAACCAAAAGATGAAGCTGCAGCAACATCCGCTAAAGATATAGCAGGTCTAAGAAGATTACCTGAATACAAGTAAGCTTTTCTTAGAAAGGATTCAATTTTCCTATCTAAAGGATCCTTAAGGAAGTACCATCTGCCGTAGGAATAGTAGTACGCTTAACAAGAGTAGAGACAGCCCCATCAACTTTAGGGATTTTGTCCCAAAACTCTAATCTGTCAGATGGCACAGAATATAATTGCTTAAAACGTTTAGAAGGAGTAAATGAATTACCCAAATTATTCCATTCCCTGGAAATTACTTCAGAAATAGCACTAGGGACAGGAAAAACTTCTGGAATAACTACAGGAGATTTAAAAACCTTATCTAAACGTTTAGATTTAGAATCAAGAGGACCAGAATCCTCAATTTCTAATGCAATTAGGACTTCTTTAAGTAAAGAACGAATAAATTTCATTTTAAATAAATATGAAGATTTATCAGCATCAACCTTTGAGACAGAATCCTCTGAACCAGAAGAACCATTATCAGAATCAGAATGATGTTGTTCATTTAAAAATTCATCTGAAAAATGAGAAGTTTTAAAAGACTTTTTACGTTTACTAGAAGGAAGAATAACAGACATAGCCTTCTTAATGGATTTAGAAACAAAATCTCTTATGTTATCAGGAACACTCTGAGTATTAGATGTTGACAGAACAGCAACAGGTAATGTAACAGTACTAAAGGAAATATTATCTGCATTAACAGTTTGTCATGACAAAACAGTACAAACAACAGCTGGAGAAACAGATACCATAAGTTTACAGTAGATACACTTAGCTTTGGTAGCTCCAGCCCCAGGCAGCGATTTTCCAGAAGTATCTTCTGACTCAGTTTCAACGTGGGACATCTTGCAATATGTAATAGAAAAAACAACATATAAAGCAAAATTGATCAAATTCCTTAAATGACAGTTTCAGGAATGGGAAAAAAATGCCAGTGAACAAGCTTCTAGCAACCAGAAGCAATAAAAATGAGACTTAAATAATGTGGAGACAATAGTGACGCCCATATTTTTTTAGCGCCAAAAATGACGCCCACATTATTTGGCGCCTAAATGCTTTTGGCGCCAAAAATGACGCCACATCCGGAACGCCAACACTTTTGGCGCAAAAGAACGTCAAAAATGACGCAACTTCCGGCGACACGTATGACGCCGGAAACAGAAAAAAAAATTTTGCGCCAAAAAAGTCCGCGCCAAGAATGACGCAATAAAATGAAGCATTTTCAGCCCCCGCGAGCCTAACAGCCCACAGGGAAAAAGTCAAATTTTTAAGGTAAGAAAAAAAAAATTTGATTTATTCATATGCATTATCCCAAATATGAAACTGACTGTCTGAAATAAGGAATGCTGAACATCCTGAGTCAAGGCAAATAAATGTTTGAATACATATATTTAGAACTTTATAAAAAAGTGCCCAACCATAGCTTAGAGTGTCACAGAAAATAAGATTTACTTACCCCAGGACACTCATCTACATGTTTGTAGAAAGCCAAACCAGTACTGAAACGAAAATCAGCAGAGGTAATGGTATATAAATAAGAGTATATTGTCGATCTGAAAAGGGAGGTAAGAGATGAATCTCTACGACCGATAACAGAGAACCTATGAAATAGACCCCGTAGAAGGAGATCATTGAATTCAAATAGGCAATACTCTCCTCACATCCCTCTGACATTCACTGCACGCTGAGAGGAAAACCGGGCTCCAACCTGCTGCGGAGCGCATATCAACGTAGAATCTAGCACAAACTTACTTTACCACCTCCATAGGAGGCAAAGTTTGTAAAACTGATTTGTGGGTGTGGTGAGGGGTGTATTTATAGGCATTTTGAGGTTTGGGAAACTTTGCCCCTCCTGGTAGGAATGTATATCCCATACGTCACTAGCTCATGGACTCTTGCTAATTACATGAAAGAAAAGGGCATTTAGCTCGTTTATGAAAATCCCAAACTCTAAACAAAAAAAAAACCCACCCAAAAAACCTTAAAAAATCCTAACACTAACCCCTGAAGATTCACTTACAGTTGCTGAAGTCCCGCTTGAAGGATCTTCATCCCGGCGGCTCCATCTTCATCCCAGCGGTGTCTTCTATCTTCATCCCGGCGGCGCGGAGCGGATCCATCCTGAAGACATCCGGAGCAGAGCATCCTCTTCATATAGTCGCCGCCGTACACTGAATCTTCAATGCAAGGTACGCGATTCAAAATGGCGTCCCTTGCATTCTTATTGGCTGATTTGATTTTGGAAATTCAAATCAGCCAATAGGATGAGTGCTACTGAAATTCTATTGGCTATTCAAATCAACCAATAGAATTTCAGTAGCTCTCATCCTATTGGCTGATTTTTTTATTTTGTGGGTTTGGGGGGGATTTGTAATGTTAGTGGGTCTTTGTATTTTTTTTTCAGGTAAAAACATAATTTATGTAAGAACTTATCTGATAAATTAATTTCTTTCAGATTGGCAAGAGTCCATGAGCTAGTGACATATGGGATATACAATCCTACCAGGAGGGGCAAAGTTTCCCAAACCTCAAAATGCCTATAAATACACCCCTCACCACACCCACAATTCAGTTTAACGAATTGCCAAGATGTGAGGTGATAAAGAAAGGAGTAAAAAGCATCAACAAAGGAATTTGGAAATAATTGTGCTTTATACAACAAAATCATAACCACCATAAAAAAGGGGGTGGGCCTCATGGACTCTTGCCAATATGAAAGAAATTAATTTATCAGGTAAGTTCTTACATAAATTATGTTTTCTTTCATGTAATTGGCAAGAGTCCATGAGCTAGTGATGTATGGGATAGCAATACCCAAGATGTGGAACTCCACGCAAGAGTCACTAGAGAGGGAAGGATAAAAATAAAAACAGCCATTTCGCTGAAAAAAATTAATCCACAACCCAAATATAGGTTTATTCTCAAAAAATAAAAATACAAACTTAAATCATAAGCAGAAGAATCAAACTGAAACAGATGCCTGAAGAACTTTCCTACCAAAAACTGCTTCCGAAGAAGCAAATACATCAAAATGGTAGAATTTAGTAAATGTTTGCAAAGAAGACCAAGTTGCTGCTTTGCAAATCTGATCAACTGAAGCTTCATTCTTAAAAGCCCAAGAAGTGGAAACTGATCTAGTAGAATGAGCTATAATTCTCTGAGGCGGGGCTTTACCCGACTCCAAATAAGCTTGATGAATCAAAAGCTTTAACCACGATGCCAAAGAAACGGCAGAAGCCTTCTGACTTTTCCTGGAACCAGAAAAGATAACAAATAGACTAGAAGTCTTCTTGAAATCTTTAGTGGCTTCAACATAATATTTCAGAGCTCTCACCACAGCCAAAGAATGTAAAGATATCTCCAAATCTCTCTAGGATTAGGACACAAAGAAGGGACAACAATTTCTCTATTAATGTTGTTAGAATTCACAACCTTAGGTAAGAATTTAAATGAAGTCCACAAAACTGCCTTATCCTGATGGAAAATCAGAAAAGGAGAATCACAAGAAAGAGCAGATAATTCAGAAACTCTTCTAGCAGAAGAGATGGCCAAAAGGAACAACACTTTCCAAGAAACTAGTTTAATGTCCAAAGAATGCATAGGCTCAAATGGAGGAGCCTGTAAAGCCTTCAAAACCAAATTAAGACTCCAAGGAGGAGAGATTGATTTAATGACAGGCTTGATACGAACCAAAGCCTGTACAAAACAATGAATATCAGGAAGTTTAGCAATTTTCCTGTGGAATAAAACAGAAAGAGTAGAGATTTGTCCTTTCAAGGAACTTGCAGACAAACCTTAATCCAGACCATCCTGAAGAAACTGTAAAATTCTAGGAATTCTAAAAGAATGCCAAGAGAATTTATGAGAACACCATGAAATGTAAGTCTTCGAAACTCGATAATAAATATTTCTAGAAACAGATTTATGAGCCTGCAACATAGTATTAATCACTGAGTCAGAGAAACCTCTATGACTAAGTACTAAGCGTTCAATATCCATAACTTAAAATTTAATAATTTGAGATCCTGATGGAAAAACGGACATTGAGATAGAAGGTCTGGCCTTAATGGAAGTGGCCAAGGTTGGCAATTGGACATCCGAACAACATCCGCATACCAAAACCTGTGAGACCATGCTGGAGCCACCAGCAGCACAAACGATTGCTCCATGATGATCTTGGAGATCACTCTTGGAAGAAGACCTAGAGGCGGGAAAATATAAGCAGGTTGTTAACACCACGGACGTGTCAATGCATCTACTGCTTCCACCTGAGGATCCCTGGACCTGGACAGGTACCTGGGAAGTTTTTTGTTTAGATGAGATGCCATCAGATCTATTTCTGGAAGGCCCCACATCTGAATAATTTGAGAAAACACATCTGGGTGGAGTGACCATTCTCCCGGATGTAAAGTCTGACGACTGAGATAATCCGCTTCCCAATTGTCTATACCTGGGATATGAACCACAGAAATTAGACAGGAGCTGGATTCTGCCCAAACAAGTATCCAAGATACTTCTTTCATAGCTTGAGGACTGTGAGTCCCACCCTGATGATTGACATATGCCACAGTTGTGATATTGTCTGTCTGAAAACAAATGAACGGTTCTCTCTTCCACAGAGGCCAAAACTGAAGGGCCCTGAGAATTGCACGGAGTTCCAAAATATTGATTGTTAATCTCGCCTCTTGAGATTTCCAAACCCCTTGTGCTGTCAGAGATCCCCAAACAGCTCCCCAACCTGAAAGAGGCCCCTAGAATTATACGATGGTGATCTAACCACCAAGTCAGAGAAAGTCGAACATTGGGATTTAAGGATAATAATTGTGATATCCTTGTATAATCCCTGCACCATTGGTTCAGCATACAAAGCTGGAGAGGTCTCATATGAAAATGAGCAAAAGGGGATCGCGTCTGATGCTGCAGTCATGAGACCTAAAACTTCAATGCACATAGCTACTGAAGGGAATGACTGAGACTGAAGGTTCCGACAAGCTGCAACCAATTTCAAACGTCTCTCGTCTGTTAGAGACAAAGTCATGTACACTGAATCTATCTGGAAACCTAAAAAGGTTACCTTTGCCTGAGGAATCAAATAACTTTTTGGTAAATTGATCCTCCAACCATGTCTTTGAAGAAAAAATACTAGTTGATTTGTGTGAGATTCTGCAGAACGTAAAGACTGAGCGAGTACCAAGATATCGTCCAAATAAGGAAACACTGCAATACCCCGCTCTCTGATTACAGAGATTAGGGCACCGAGAACCTTTGAAAAGATTCTTGGTGCTGTCGCTAGGCAAAAAGGAAGAGCAACAAATTGGTAATGCTTATCTAGAAAAGAGAATCTCAGGAACTGAGTGATCCGGATGAATCGGAATATAAAGATATGCATCCTGTAAGTCTATTGTGGACATATACAAAAGGCAGAATAGTCCTTATAGTCACCATCTTGAAAGTTGGTACTCTTACATTGAACTCTGAATGAATTTTCTTTCTTTGGGACAATGAATAGATTTGAATAAAACCGCAGACCCTGTTCCTGAAACGGAACTGGCATGATTACCTCTGATAACTCCAGGTCTGAAACACACTTCAGGAAAGCCTGAGCCTTTACTGGGTTTGCTGGAATGCGTGAGAAAAAAATCTTCTCACAGGTGGTCTTACTCTGAATCCTATTCTGTACCCCTGAGATACAATACTCTGAATCCAATGATTTTGGACCAAATTGATCCAAGCATCTTTGAAAAATTTTAATCTGTCCCTGGAATGAGGGCCGCACCTTCATGCGGACTTGGGGGCTGGCTTTGATCTCCTAAATGGCTTGGATTTATTCCAATTTGAGGAAGGCTTCCAATTGGAAACAGATTCCTTTGGGGAAGGATTAGATTTCTGTTCCTTATTATGTCGAAAGGAACGAAAACGGTTACAAGCTTTAGATTTACCCTTAGGTTGAAATTATTGAATCCAACTGAGAACCAAATAATTTGTTACCTTGGAAAGAAAGAGATAGCAATCTGGACTTAGAAGTCATATCAGCATTCCAAGATTTGAGCCACAAAGCTCTTCTAGCTAAATACATATATCTAACATCAATTTTGATGATATAAAAAATGGCATCACAAATGAAATTATTAGCATGTTGAATCAACTTAACAATGCTAGACAAATCATGATCCGATACTTGTTGCACTAAAGTTTCCAACCAAAAAGTTGAAGCAGCTGCAACATCAGCCAAAGAAATTGCAGGTCTAAGAAGATGACCTGAATATAAATAAGCCTTCCTTAGATAAGATTCAAGTTTCCTATCTAAAGGATAGTACTATCTTCCCGTAGGAATAGTAGTACGTTTAGCAAGAGTAGAGATAGCCCCATCAACTTTGGGGATCTTTTCCCAAAATTCCAATCTAACTGCTGGCAAAGGATACAATTTTTTAAACCTTGAAGAAGGAATAAAAAAAGCACCAGGCCTATTCCATTCTTTAGAAATCATATCAGAAATAGCATCAGGAACTGGAAAAACCTTTGGAATAACCACAGGAGGTTTATAAACAGAATTTAAATGTTTACTAGTTTTAATATCAAGAGGACTAGTTTACTCCATATATCTGAGGCAGTATCTTCTGAATCAGATAGATCCTCATCAGAAGGATAAATCAGTATGTTGCCGGTCATTTGAAATTTCATCAACTCTATGAGAAGTTTTAAAAGACCTTTTACGTTTATTAGAAGGGGGAATAGCAGACAAAGCCTTCTGAATAGAATCAGAAATAAATTCTTTTAAATTTACAGGTATATCTTGTGCATTAGATGTTGAGGGAACAGCAACAGGTAATGAACTACTACGGATGGATACATTTTCTGCATGTAAAAGTTTATCATGACAACTATTACAAACCACAGCTGGAGGTATAATCTCCACAAGTACAACAAATGCACATAGCTTTGGTAGAACCGTTATCATGCAGCAGGGATCCAACAGTGAATTCTGAGACAGGCTCAGATTGAGACATCTTGCAAATGTAAGAGAAAAAAACAACATATAAAGCAAAATGATCAATTTCCAGTTTCAGGAATGGAAAAAATGCATAGCCCTCTGACATAGAAAAAGGCAAGATGCAAATGGGAATGGGGTCTTAAATAATGAAAATATTTGGCGCCAAGTATGATGCACAACAAACAGAAAAATATTTTTTGGCGCCAAAAACTTCCGGAAATGAAACACTCGCGTCATAGATGACACAACCTTGTAAAGGACTCAGCGTCAACTAAGACGCCAGAAATGATGAATTTGCGTCAACGAACGTAACTTTGCGCCAAAAAATCTCACGCCAAAAATGACGCAATAAACTTTGGCATTTTGCGCCCTTGCGAGCCTAATGCTACCCACGAATTTAAAAGACAGTCAATTTGAAAAAAAGACTATACCCCAAGTAAGAAATACATTTTCATAAAAAAGCATTTCCCAGATATGAAACTGACAGTCTGCAAAAGGAAATATACTGAAAACCTGAATCATGGAAAATATAAGTACAATACATATATTTAGAACTTTACATAAATACATAAAGTGCCAAACCATAGCTGAGAGTGTCTTAAGAAATGAAAACATACTTTCCAAAAGACACCCATCCACATTTAGCAGATAGCCAAACCAGTACTGAAACGGTTATCAGTAGAGGTAATGGAATATGAGAGTATATTGTTGATATGAAAAGGGAGGTAGGAGATGAATCTCTACGACCGATAACAGAGAACCTATGAAATAGATCCTCGTGAGGAAAACCATTGCATTCAATAGGTGATACTCCCTTCATGTCCCTCTGACATTCGCTGTACTCTGAGAGGAATCAGGCTTCAAAAATGCTGAGAAGCGCATATTAACGTAGAAATCTTAGCACAAACTTACTTCACCACCTCCGTACGAGGCAAAGTTTGTAAAACTGAATTGTGGGTGTGGTGAGGGGTGTATTTATAGGCATTTTGAGGTTTGGGAAACTTTGCCCCTCCTGGTAGGATTGTATATCCCATACGTCACTAGCTCATGGACTCTTGCCAATTACATGAAAGAAAAAGCTGTTTAACTTAGGGCACTGCCCTACAAAAGGCCCCTTTAAGGGCCATTGGTAGTTTATTCTAGATTAGGTTTTTTATTCTGGGGTGTTTTTTTAAAAAAAAAAATGGGTATTGGAATAGGAATAATTTTTATTATTTTTGATCATTTGTTTGTTATTTTGTGTAATGTTTTTATTTAGTTTTGGGTGGGTTTTTATTTTTAGATTAGGGCTTGGGCATTTCATAAAAGAGCTGAATGCCCTTTTAAGGGCAGGAAAAAGAGCTAAATGCCCATACAAATGCCCCTTTCAGGGCAATGGGTAGATTAGGTTTTACTTTAATTTTATTTTGTGAGTCTGGGGGGGTGGGGGTTTGTATACTGTTAGGGTTTTTTTGTTTTGTTTTGTAGCAAAAGAGCTGTTAACTTTAGGGCAATGCCCAACAAAAGGCCCTTTTAAGGGCCCTTGGTAGTTTATTATAGATTAGGCTTTTTTATCTTGGGGTGTTTTTTTTTTTTAAACAGGGTATTAGAATAGGAATAATTTTTATTTTTTGGATAATTTCGTTTGTTATTTTTTGTAATGGTAGGTTTTTTTTATTTTTGTAATGTTAGTTGATTTTTTTTGTAATGTTAGATTTTAGTGTAAGGCAGCTTAGGTTTTATTTGCCAGGTAAGTTTGTATTTATTTTAGCTATGTAGTTAGTAAATAGTTAATAACTATTTACTAACTAGTCTACCTTGTTATAATAAATACAAACTTACCTGTGAAATAAAAATAAAACCTAAGCTAGCTACAATATAACTATTAGTTATATTGTAGCTAGCTTAGGTTTTATTTCACAGGTAAATTTGTATTTAGTTTTAAATAGGTATTATTTAGTTAATAATTGTAAATTTAATTTAGATCTAATTTAATTATGTTAAAGTTAGGGGGTGTTAGGGTTACGTTAGGGTTAGGAGTTAATAAAGTTTAATTTAGGTTGTTGTGATGTGGGGGGCTGGCGGTTTATGGGTTAATAGGTTTATTTAGTGGTAGTGATGTGGGAGGCCAGAGGTTTAGGGGTAAATAGCTTTATTTAGTGGCAGCGGAATAGGGGCTATTTGCTTTAGTTAGGTGGCGGCAGATTAGGGGTTAATAGATTTATTTAGGTGACAGCGATACCAGGGCGGCCGATTAGGGGTTAATAGATTTATTTAGATGTCAGCGATATCGGGGACGGCAGATTAGGGGTTAATAACATTATGTAGGTGTCGGCCATGTCGGGGGCAGCAGATTAGGGGTGTTTAGATGTAGGGTTTATGTTAGGGTGTTAGGTTAAACATATCTTTTGTTTTCCCCATAGTCATCAATGGGGCTGCGTTATGGAGCTTGTCATTCCGCGTTTCAGGTGTTTTTTTCTGACACCTTCTCCCCACTGATGTCTATGGGGAAAGCGTGCACGAGCACGTCAAAACAGCGCATGTATTTTGTGCGGTATGGAGCTTAAAACCCCTGTATCGCATGCACAAGCCGGCTGTTTCAAAATTTGTAATGGCAGTGCTATAGAGGGTTAAATAACGCAACTTTTGTTGCATTTGTTAAATTCCCTATAGAGCGCATAACTTGTAATCTAACTGTTTCTTAGTGTTGCTTTGAGTGTCTTTATCTTATCTCCTTTGCTGTAGCCAATCAGGGAAAGATATAACTGAGCTGATGTGCTGATCGCTGAACAGCATGTTGCAGGGTAAAGATTTAGCAAATTAGAGGATACTTGGGGACCACACACATTTTTAAATTCAGGATAGGAATTTATATTTATGCAGATCAGTAAGTTTTTTTCCCAAGTGCCCTGAGCACATATTAGAGACATTGCTAATGTACCTGCATCGGTGTCGTGGGGACATCCCCAGTAAGTGGCTCTGCCTGATGCACACGCAGCATACGTGAGGATGAGACATTAGTATCAGATATGAGAGGAGCGGGCTCTGTCCTTAAGTGGCCAAATGCCTTAGAGACTGATTAGCTGCGGTGAGATGCTCTTCAGATGAAGATAGAGAGGGATAAGTGCTTACGAGATCAATCTGCATAATAAGCCGCAAAACGTATGTACAGCGCTACTGCTTATAGGGAAACACAAAAGGCGAACACAGCAGTGTCAGACTAATAACATTAGTGGGTTTAGCAGTGAAGTGACATGAGTGGGGTTAGCAGTGAAGTGACATGAGTGGGTTATACAGGGCAGTAACATGAGTGGGGTTAGCAGTGAAGTGACATGAGTGGGGTATACAGGGCAGTAACATGAGTGGGGTTGGCAGAGAAGTAACATGAGTGGGGTGTACAGGGCAGTAACATGGGTGGGGTTAACAGTGAAGTGACATGAGTGTGGTGTAGTGGGCAGTAACGTGAGTGGGGTGTACAGGGCAGTAACATGAGTGGGGTTAACAGTGAAGTGACATGAGTGGGGTGTACAGGGCGTGAGTAGGGTGTACAGGGCAGTAACGTGAGTAGGGTATACAGGGCAGTAACGTGAGTGGGGTGTACAGGGCAATAACTTGAGTAGGGTGTACAGGGCAGTAACATGGGTGGGGTTAACAGTGAAGTGACATGAGTGGGGTGTACAGGGCAGTAACATGAGTGGGGTTAACAGTGAAGTGACATGAGTGGGGTGTACAGGGCAGTAATGTGAGTAGGGTGTACAGGGCAGTAACATGAGTGGGGTGTACAGGGCAGTAATCTGAGTGGGGTGTACAGGGCAGTAACATGAGTGGGGTGTACAGGGCAGTAACATGGGTGGGGTTAACAGTGAAGTGACATGAGTGTGGTGTAGTGGGCAGTAACGTGAGTGGGGTGTACAGGGCAGTAACATGAGTGGGGTTAACAGTGAAGTGACATGAGTGGGGTGTACAGGGCGTGAGTAGGGTGTACAGGGCAGTAACGTGAGTAGGGTATACAGGGCAGTAACGTGAGTGGGGTGTACAGGGCAATAACTTGAGTAGGGTGTACAGGGCAGTAACATGGGTGGGGTTAACAGTGAAGTGACATGAGTGGGGTGTACAGGGCAGTAACATGAGTGGGGTTAACAGTGAAGTGACATGAGTGGGGTGTACAGGGCAGTAATGTGAGTAGGGTGTACAGGGCAGTAACATGAGTGGGGTGTACAGGGCAGTAATCTGAGTGGGGTGTACAGGGCAGTAACGTGAGTGGGGTGTACAGGGCAGTAACATGGGTGAGGTTAACAGTGAAGTGACATAAGTGGGGTGTACAGGGCAGTAACGTGAGTAGGGTATACAGGGCAGTAACGTGAGTAGGGTGTACAGGGCAGCAACGTGAGTAGGGTGTACAGGGCAGTAACGTGAGTAGGGTGTACAGGGCAGTAACGTGAGTGGGGTGTACAGGGCAGTAACGTGAGTGGGGCTAACAGTGAAGTGACATGAGTGGGGTGTACAGGGCAGTAACATGAGTGGGGTTAACAGTGAAGTGACATGAGTGGGGTGTACAGGGCAGTAACGTGAGTAGGGTGTACAGGGCAGTAACATGGGTGGGGTTAGCAGTGAAGTGAGTGGGGTGTACAGGGCAGTAACATCGGTGGCATTAGCAGTGAAGTGACGTGAGTGGGGTGCACAGGGCAGTAACGTGGGGTTAGCAGTGAAGTGACATGAGTGGGGTGTACAGGGCAGTAACGTGAGTGGGGTTAGCAGTGAAGTGACATGAGTGGGGTGTACAGGGCAGTAACGTGAGTAGGATGTACCGGGCAGTAATGTGAGTAGGGTATACAGGGTAGTAATGTGAGTGGGGTGTACAGGGCAGTAACGAGAGTGGGGTGTACAGGGCAGTAACATGGGTGGGGTTAGCAGTGAAGTGATAGCAGTGAAGTGAGTGGGGTTAACAGTGAAGTGACATGAGTGGGGTGTACAGGGCAGTAACATGAGTGGGGTTAACAGTGAAGTGACATGAGGGGGGTGTACAGGGCAGTAACATGAGTGGGGTTAGCAGTAAAGTGACATGAGTGGGGTGTAAAGGGCAGTAACATGAGTGGGGTTAGCAGTGAAGTGACATGAGTGGGGTGTACAGGGCAGTAACATGAGTGTGATTAGCAGTGAAGTGACATGGGAGGGTGTACAGGGCAGTAACGTGAGTGGGGTTAGCAGTGAAGTGATATAAGTGGGGTGTACAGGGCAGTAACATGAGTGTGGTTATCAGTGAAGTGACATGAGTGGGGTGTACAGGGCAGTAACATGAGTGGAGTTAACAGTGAAGTGACATGAGTGGGGTGTACAGGGCAGTAACATGAGTGGGGTTAGCAGTAAAGTGACATGAGTGGGTTATACAGGGCAGTAACATGAGTGGGGTGTACAGGCAGTAACATGGGTGGGGTTAGCAGTGATGTGATATAAGTGGGGTGTACAGGGCAGTAACATGGGTGGGGTTAGCAGTGAAGTGATATAAGTGGGGTGTACAGGGCAGTAACATGGGTGGGGTTAGCAGTAAAGTGACATGAGGGGGGTGTACAGGGCAGTAACGTGAGTGGGTTGTACAGGGCAGTAACGTGAGTGGGTTGTACAGGGCAGTAACGTGAGTGGGGTGTATAAGACAGTAACGTGAGTGGGGTGTAAGCTACACTACAAGTACAATGGTATTAGTAGGACCTCCAGGTTAGTAACATGGGACAAGCTTATTGCATTTTGCTGTGACATTTGGGGACACCTGTTGGTGGCAGCTGGGTGTGGCTCATGTGACACAGACACATAGCAGTGCTCTACACATCACTTGTTGGCCTAAATAACTGGCATTATTTTCCAGCCTAACTCTGCGCCGCCTCATTCCCTGCGATGAGCCTGAAGACGCTCTGATCTGTCAGTAAGGATCTCAGTCTGGCACAGCAGAGTCAGAGGGTCTCACCAGGTCACGTCTGTCTTGGGGATGAAGACTGAGTCAGGTTTCATGGGAGTATCCAGTAGCGTTCACGCCTTGTCACTTTGCGTCCCCTTGGTACACACTTTGACGGCCACAGATTCTGTGTTTTTCCCCTTTGGGAATTTTTACCTTCAGTGTGTTTTAGACGGAGCAAAGAATCACCAAAGCATTTATTAGAGAACTGTATATTACACAAACATGTGGGAGGTTTATCAGAATGTCCTAATGACAGGATAAAGCCACAGATTGCATTATGGGTTCTCTCCTGTCATTATTACAACTGTAATTTCATGAAACATTTTATCATTATCCAGGATAACAATTTGTCCATTTTTTAATTCCTAATATTAATTTCCTTGTTAATACAGGTTTGTAATTTGTTTCAAAATATTTATTGGCTTTGCATTAAAATATGAGCAAAGATTCAACTCTTAAGGAAGAGAGATGCTATGAATGTTCTTGATAAGGTAAATTATCTAATAGTTTAGTATAAGATAACCTGACAGGGAGTTATTAGATAACATAGGAATGTATCACTAGCTTATGTGGGGTCTCAGCATTACACAAAAACATAATTTATGTAAGAACTTACCTGATAAATTCATTTCTTTCATATTAGCAAGAGTCCATGAGCTAGTGACGTATGGGATATACATTCCTACCAGGAGGGGCAAAGTTTCCCAAACCTCAAAATGCCTACAAATACACCCCTCACCACACCCACAAATCAGTTTACCGAATAGCCAAGAAGTGGGGTGATAAGAAAAAAGTGCGAAAGCATAAAAAATAAGGAATTGGAATAATTGTGCTTTATACAAAAAAATCATAACCACCACAAAAAAGGGTGGGCCTCATGGACTCTTGCTAATATGAAAGAAATGAATTTATCAGGTAAGTTCTTACATAAATTATGTTTTCTTTCATGTAATTAGCAAGAGTCCATGAGCTAGTGACGTATGGGATAATGACTACCCAAGATGTGGATCTTTCCACGCAAGAGTCACTAGAGAGGGAGGGATAAAATAAAGACAGCCAATTCCGCTGAAAAAAATCCACACCCAAAATAAAGTTTAAATCTTATAATGAAAAAAACTGAAATTATAAGCAGAAGAATCAAACTGAAACAGCTGCCTGAAGTACTTTTCTACCAAAAACTGCTTCAGAAGAAGAAAACACATCAAAATGGTAGAATTTAGTAAAAGTATGCAAAGAAGACCAAGTTGCTGCTTTGCAAATCTGATCAACCGAAGCTTCATTCCTAAACGCCCAGGAAGTAGAAACTGACCTAGTAGAATGAGCTGTAATCCTTTGAGGCAGAGTTTTACCCGACTCGACATAAGCATGATGAATTAAAGATTTCAACCAAGATGCCAAAGAAATGGCAGAGGCCTTCTGACCTTTCCTAGAACCGGAAAAGATAACAAATAGACTAGAAGTCTTTTGGAAATTCTTAGTGGCTTCAACATAATATTTCAAAGCTCTAACTATATCCAAAGAATGCAATGATTTCTCCTTAGAATTCTTAGGATTAGGACATAATGAAGGAACCACAATTTCTCTACTAATGTTGTTGGAATTCACAACCTTAGGTAAAAATTCAAAAGAAGTTCGCAACACCGCCTTATCCTGGTGAAAAATCAGAAAAGGAGACTCACAAGAAAGAGCAGATAATTCAGAAACTCTTCTGGCAGAAGAGATGGCCAAAAGGAACAAAACTTTCCAAGAAAGTAATTTAATGTCCAATGAATGCATAGGTTCAAACGGAGGAGCTTGAAGAGCCCCCAGAACCAAATTCAAACTCCAAGGAGGAGAAATTGACTTAATAACAGGTTTTATACGAACCAAAGCTTGTACAAAACAATGAATATCAGAAAGATTAGCAATCTTTCTGTGAAAAAGAACAGAAAGAGCAGAGATTTGTCCTTTCAAGGAACTTGCAGACAAACCTTTATCCAAACCATCCTGAAGAAACTGTAAAATTCTCGGAATTCTAAAAGAATGCCAGGAAAAATGATGAGAAAGACACCAAGAAATATAAGTCTTCCAGACTCTATAATATATATCCCTAGATACAGATTTACGAGCCTGTAACATAGTATTAATCACAGAGTCAGAGAAACCTCTTTGACTAAGAATCAAGCGTTCAATCTCCATACCTTTAAATTTAAAGATTTGAGATCCTGATGGAAAAAAGGACCTTGCGACAGAAGGTCTGGTCTTAACGGAAGAGTCCATGGTTGGCAAGAGGCCATCCGGACAAGATCCGCATACCAAAACCTGTGAGGCCATGCTGGAGCTACCAGCAGAACAAACGAGCATTCCTTCAGAATCTTGGAGATCACTCTTGGAAGAAGAACTAGAGGCAGAAAGATATAAGCAGGATGATACTTCCAAGGAAGTGACAATGCATCCACTGCTTCCGCTTGAGGATCCCTGGATCTGGACAGATACCTGGGAAGTTTCTTGTTTAGATGAGAGGCCATCAGATCTATTTCTGGAAGTCCCCACATTTGGACAATCTGAAGAAATACCTCTGGGTGAAGAGACCATTCGCCCGGATGCAACGTTTGGCGACTGAGATAATCCGCTTCCCAATTGTCTATACCTGGGATATGAACCGCAGAAATTAGACAGGAGCTGGATTCCGCCCAAACCAGAATTCGAGATACTTCTTTCATAGCCAGAGGGCTGTGAGTCCCTCCTTGATGATTGATGTATGCCACAGATGTGACATTGTCTGTCTGAAAACAAATGAACGATTCTCTCTTTAGAAGAGACCAAGACTGAAGAGCTCTGAAAATTGCACGGAGTACCAAAATATTGATCGGTAATCTCACCTCCTCCGATTCCCAAACCCCTTGTGCCGTCAGAGACCCTCACACAGCTCCCCAACCTGTAAGACTTGCATCTGTTGAGATTACAGTCCAGGTCGGAAGAACAAAAGAAGCCCCCTGAACTAAACGATGGTGATCTGTCCACCACGTCAGAGATTGTCGTACAATCGGTTTTAAAGATATTAATTGAGATATCTTTGTGTAATCCCTGCACCACTGGTTCAGCATACAGAGCTGAAGAGGTCGCATGTGAAAACGAGCAAAGGGGATCGCGTCCGATGCAGCAATCATAAGACCTAGAATTTCCATGCATAAGGCTACCGAAGGGAATGATTGTGACTGAAGGTTTCGACAAGCTGATATCAATTTTAGACGTCTCTTGTCTGTCAAAGATAGAGTCATGGACACTGAATCTATCTGGAAACCCAAAAAGGTTACCCTTGTCTGAGGAATCAATGAACTTTTTAGTAAATTGATCCTCCAACCATGATCTTGAAGAAACAACACAAGTCAATTCGTATGAGATTCTGCTAAATGTGAAGACTGAGCAAGTACCAAGATATTGTCCAAATAAGGAAATACCACAATACCCTGTTCTCTGATTACAGACAGAAGGGCACCGAGAACCTTTGTAAAAATTCTTGGAGCTGTTGCTAGGCCAAATGGCAGAGCCACAAACTGGTAATGCTTGTCTAGGAACGAGAATCTCAGAAACTGATAGTGATCTGGATGAATCTGAATATGCAGATATGCATCCTGTAAATCTATTGTAGACATATAATGCCCTTGCTGAACAAAAGGCAGGATAGTCCTTACAGTTACCATTTTGAATGTTGGTATCCTTACATAACGATTCAATATTTTTAGATCCAGAACTGGTCTGAAGGAATTCTCCTTCTTTGGTACAATGAAGAGATTTGAATAAAACCCCATCCCCTGTTCCAGAACTGGAACTGGCATAATTACTCCAGCCAACTCTAGATCTGAAACACATTTCAGAAATGCTTGAGCCTTCGCTGGATTTACTGGGACACGGGAAAGAAAAAATCTCTTTGCAGGAGGCCTTATCTTGAAGCCAATTCTGTACCCTTCTGAAACAATATTCTGAATCCAAAGATTGTGAACGGAATTGATCCAAATTCCTTTGAAACGTAATCTGCCCCCTACCAGCTGAGCTGGAATGAGGGCCGCACCTTCATGTGGACTTAGGAGCTGGCTTTGATTTTCTAAAAGGCTTGGATTTATTCCAGACTGGAGATGGTTTCCAAACTGATACCGCTCCTGAGGATGAAGGATCAGGCTTTTGTTCCTTGTTGTGACGAAAGGAACGAAAACGATTATTAGACCTAAATTTACCTTTAGATTTTTTATCCTGTGGTAAAAAAGTACCTTTCCCTCCTGTAACAGTTGAGATAATAGAATCCAACTGAGAACCAAATAATTTATTACCCTGAAAAGAAAGGGAAAGCAGAGTAGACTTAGAAGACATATCAGCATTCCAAGTTTTAAGCCATAAAGCTCTTCTAGCTAAAATAGCTAGACATATACCTGATATCAAAGATGGCATCACAAATATAATTATTAGCATGTTGAAGAAGAATAATAATGCTATGGGAATTATGATCTGTTACTTGTTGCGCTAAAGCTTCCAACCAAAAAGTTGAAGCTGCAGCAACATCCGCCAAAGATATAGCAGGTCTAAGAAGATTACCTGAACACAAGTAAGCTTTTCTTAGAAAGGATTCAATTTTCCTATCTAAAGGATCCTTAAAGGAAGTACCATCTGCCGTAGGAATGGTAGTACGCTTAGCAAGAGTAGAGACAGCCCCATCAACCTTAGGGATTTTGTCCCAAAATTCTAATCTGTCAGATGGCACAGGATATAATTGCTTAAAACGTTTAGAAGGAGTAAATGAATTACCCAAATTATTCCATTCCCTGGAAATTACTTCAGAATTAGCACCAGGAACAGGAAAAACTTCTGGAATAACTACAGGAGATTTAAAAACCTTATCTAAACGTTTAGATTTAGTATCAAGAGGACCAGAATCCTCAATTTCTAATGCAATTAGGACTTCTTTAAGTAAAGAACAAATAAATTCCATTTTAAATAAATATGAAGATTTATCAGCATCAACCTCTGAGACAGAATCCTCTGAACCAGAAGAGCCATTATCAGAATCAGAATGATGATGTTCATTTAAAAATTCATCTGAAAAATGAGAAGTTTTAAAAGACTTTTTATGTTTACTAGAAGGAGGAATAACAGACATAGCCTTCTTAATGGATTTAGAAACAAAATCTCTTATGCTATCAGGAACACTCTGAGTATTAGATGTTGATGGAACAGCAACAGGTAATGTAACTTTACTAAAGGAAATATTATCTGCATTAACAAGTTTGTCATGACATTCAATACAAACAACAGCTGGAGGAACAGCTACCAAATGTTTACAGCAGATACACTTAGCTTTGGTAGCTCCAGCACCAGGCAGGGATTTTCCAGAAGTATCTTCTGACTCAGCTTCAACATGGGACATCTTGCAATATGTAATAGAAAAAACAACATATAAAGCAAAATTGATCAAATTCCTTAAATGACAGTTTCAGGAATGGGAAAAAATGCCAGTGAACAAGCTTCTAGCAACCAGAAGCAATAAAAAATGAGACTTAAATAATGTGGAGACAAAAGTGACGCCCATATTTTTTTAGCGCCAAATAAGACGCCCACATTATTTGGCGCCTAAACGCCACATCCGGAACGCCGACATTTTTGGCGCAAAAGAACGTCAAAAATGACGCAACTTCCGGCGACACGTATGACGCCGGAAACAGAAAAAAAAATTTGCGCCAAAAAAGTCAGCGCCAAAAATTACGCAATAAAAAGAAGCATTTTCAGCCCCCGCGAGCCTAACAGCCCACAGGGAAAGTCAAATTTTAAGGTAAGAAAAAAATTTGTTTTATTCAAATGCATTATCCCAAATATGAAACTGACTGTCTGAAAATAAGGAATGTTGAACATCCTGAGTCAAGGCAAATAAATGTTTGAATACATATATTTAGAACTTTATAAAAAAGTGCCCAACCATAGCTTAGAGTGTCACAGAAAATAAGACTTACTTACCCCAGGACACTCATCTACATGTTGTAGAAAGCCAAACCAGTACTGAAACGAAAATCAGCAGAGGTAATGGTATATATATAAGAGTATATCGTCGATCTGAAAAGGGAGGTAAGAGATGAATCTCTACGACCGATAACAGAGAACCTATGAAATAGACCCCGTAGAAGGAGATCATTGAATTCAAATAGGCAATACTCTCCTCACATCCCTCTGACATTCACTGCACGCTGAGAGGAAAACCGGGCTCCAACCTGCTGCGGAGCGCATATCAACGTAGAATCTAGCACAAACTTACTTCACCACCTCCATAGGAGGCAAAGTTTGTAAAAACTGATTTGTGGGTGTGGTGAGGGGTGTATTTGTAGGCATTTTGAGGTTTGGGAAACTTTGCCCCTCCTGGTAGGAATGTATATCCCATACGTCACTAGCTCATGGACTCTTGCTAATTACATGAAAGAAATGGCATCACTACATGAGGGGATCATCAGTACCACAGTAGTTGTGGGAGAACTTATAGGAATGTGTTAGGGGTCCCAGTTAGGGTTCACTGCGGTGAATGAGCTTAGGTCACCCATTCTGGCTGCTTACATGAGGAGAGATTGCGTTTAGGGCTTAACATTACTTAATTGGTTGGAGTATTTGGCAGTTAGGGTTAATTGTTGGTGGGGGGACTTGGTTTACTCATAAGGGCTACTTACATAAGGAGAGGTAATGTTAGGTTTTAACTGTGTTAGGTGGATTGAGTAAGTGATGGTTAGGGTTAATTGGGCAACCCATTAGGATACTTACTTGGAGGAGTTCATGGTTAGAGTTTAACAGTTACGTGGCTTGGTTAAGTGGTGGTTAGGGTTAATTGGGGCTGGGGGCTTGGTCAATACATTAGGATACTTACTTGGAGGAGGTCATGGTTAGAGTTTAACAGTTTTAAGTGGCTTGGGTAAGTTTTGGTTGGGGGTAATTGGACCGACCCATTAGGATACTTACATAGGCAAGTTCATGGTTAGGGTTCATTGTGGTTAGGAAGGGTTTGAGTTACCCTTTAGGGTTACATACATAAATAAACTGCAGTGCATGTTTTGGGTAAGCACTGGTTATGGTTAAACTGTGACAGGGTGACAGAGATTGTTTAAGCTTTTGCATTGTAATTTGTTCACCTAAAAGAACTTCTATAATATGGGGTCTTTGAGAGCACTGGGGGCAGCCAAGGGAAACTGACACTGCTTTAGCGGCTCTGGTAGAGAGGAACACCTGTCTCTGTCACTAGGGAACCGCTGCTGTGTGATTGTTACACAGATATTTGTTACAGGAATCGGATCAGTCACGTGCTGCTGTAGGTAGTGACAGGTTCTGGTTCTGTGGGTCACATCGAGAGGAACAGCTGTCTCTGTCACTAGGGAACCGCTGCTGTGTGATTGTCACACATACTGTATATTTGTTATAGAAATTGGATTATTATTATCGGTTATTTGTAGAGCGCCAACAGATTCCATAGCGCTAAGGGCTGTACTATAAGTTCCTCATGCACACTTGGCAATGGCTCACACGTGTTCGCAGTTGTCCACTCTTCAGTGTTTCAGAAGGAGGAGAGCCACCAAACTGCTGCCTTTCATCCACGGTTATCAACCAGAAGTTGTACTTGGTGGCATGATAATGGCAGGTTCCTCTGACTCCATTGCATTCAATAAATGGAGTGGCATGGAAATCCTCAAGGCAAGAACCAGATGAGACTAAGGACTGTCCAACACCTTCTGCGCAAGCAACTGTGTGCATAAGGAAAGAGTATCCGATCCAGAGACTCCTCCATCCTTCAGGGCACGGTGGTATAGTGTTATCTTGTCTGTGTAAAGCGACTAAAGACAGAAAAGTAAATACTGCGCTCTCTGTGAATCCAAAATATAATAGTAACAAGTAATATTGGTCCTAAATGTTCTGAAAAATCAACAAATAATGTAAGTTCAAACAATATAGGTCGAAGTAAAAGTAATAGTGTGATAAAAAAGATCAATGCTGTGGTGGGTATAGTTCAGTCCCAAAAGAAAATCTTGGTAGATGTGTAAATATTTAAAATCCTCTTGAGAAAGACTGGACGTTACCAGACGAAACGCGTTGAGGTCATCCAACGCTCTGACGTCATCGGTGTCCTCGGATCCTCCAGGCTTTCCCCTATTCGCCCACGGGTTTCTGCGCATTTCCCAGACGTGGAGTGGGTCGATGGTTCAACACCTCCTGGTTCCCCTTGGACTACCGCTTGACGTAAAGCTTTTGATTATTGGGCTTGATTTTATCTGACATTTTGTAAGTGTCTTTTATACCTTGCTCATATTGCGGAATATTAAAGCCTTTACTCTTAGATGGGCTGCGCTCTGATTTCTTGTTTTTTCAGCTTGTGTATAGCGACTGCCTGGGAGGAAGCTTCACACACTGAGCAGCGGCTGATGTAGTCTTTAATTTGTATGCGGGCCACAGGGATCATTGGAATAGGGGCTATAGTGGACAGCCAGTAGGATTTATCATTTCTGCTGGCATAGTAGCAAACTTCATTGATGTTGCAGTAAATAAACGGCATGATGCTGAAGTGAGGTAAACATGATCCAGCAAGACCTAAATCTTAGTTATGAGCTTTCTCTTGACCTTGCACATACAGCAAACTGTACCCTTCCCATATTTTAGGCATTCCAAGTGGACATGATGGTATTTGTTCTGACTGGCTGTGCTTCACCAGAGTGTAGCCAACACTCATACTCCATCCTGGCATGCCGGGTAAACCTGCGATACCCTGTCTCTCTGGGGAGCCTTCAAGTCCTGGAGGACCAGGAATGCCAGGAATACCAGGATCCCCAATAATGCCCGGAGATCCATTTTTCACATTTGCCCAGATCTTTCAGGGAAACCTTTCCCACCCATTGGCCCAAATGATCCCTGAAATCCAGAATCTCCAGGCTTACCAGGGAATCCATCAAGTCCAGGCAAGCCTGGAAATCCAAGGGCAAGCTGGGAATAATCATCATCATATGGAGGCAGAACTGGAAGTGCAATGGGACATGGGAAAACTGGGTTTCCCTTTTCACCCTTTGGTCCAGGGAAGCCAGAATCTCCAAGAGGACCTTCTGTTCCTGGACTCCCCATAAAGCCTGGATCGCCTCTCAATCCTTTTAGTCCTGTAACTCCCGGGCTTCCTGGGAATCCAGGCATTCCTGAGTCTCCTTTTGGTCCAGGTCTGCCAGGAGAACCAGGAAATCCAGAGTTACCTGTATTCCCTTGATTTGATGCAGGGCCAGGAGGACCTTGAGGACCCTGATTCACCATACCTTCCAGCAGGTCCAGGGTCACCAGGTCTCCCAGGGATGGAAGAGGGAAATGAGATGCCAGGCGGTCCTGGAAGACCAGGAAGACCAACAGCGCCAGGCCCGCCTGTCTCTCCTCTTATGCCTTTTGTTCCTGGATATCCTGGTTGAGCAGATGCAGTGCTTGGGGAGCCTGCTTCACCTTTTTTTCTTGGAAAACCAGGTGATCCAGGTCGTCCAACTTCACTCAGACCAGGTGTTCCCGCAAACCTCGAGTTCCAGGCAGACCATTTAATCCATCCAAACCATTTAATCCTGGAACAGTTACGTGCTGCTGTAGGTAGTTTTGGTTCTGTGGGTCACATAGAGAGGAACAGCTGTCTCTGTCACTAGGGAACCGTTGCTGTGTGATTGTCACACAGATATTTGCTTTAGGAATCGGATCAGTCACGTGCTGCTGTAGGTAGTGACAGGTTCTGGTTCTGTGGGTCACATAGAGAGGAACAGCTGTCTCTGTCACTAGGGAACCACTGCTATGTGATTGTCACACAGATATTTGCTACAGGAATCGGATCAGTCACAGGCTGCTGTAGGTAGTGACAGGTTCTGGTTCTGTGGGTCACATAGAGAGGAACAGCTGTCTCTGTCACTAGGGAACCGCTGCTGTGTGATTGTCACACAGATATTTGTTACAGGAATTGGATCAGTCACGTGCTGCTGTAGGTAGTGACAGGTTCTGGTTCTGTGGGTCACATAGAGAGGAACAGCTGTCACTGTCACTAGGGAACTGCTGCTGTGTGATTGTCACACAGATATTTGGTACAAGAATCGGATCAGTCACGTGCTGCTGTAGGTAGTGACAGGTTCTGGTTCTGTGGGTCACATAGAGAGGAACAGCTGTCACTGTCACTAGGGAACTGCTGCTGTGTGATTGTCACACAGATATTTGGTACAAGAATCGGATCAGTCACGTGCTGCTGTAGGTAGTGACAGGTTCTGGTTCTGTGGGTCACATAGAGAGGAACAGCTGTCACTGTCACTAGGGAACTGCTGCTGTGTGATTGTCACACAGATATTTGGTACAAGAATCGGATCAGTCACGTGCTGCTGTAGGTAGTGACAGGTTCTGTGGGTCACATAGAGAGGTACAGCTGTCTCTGTCACTAGGGAACTGCTGCTGTGTGATTGTCACACAGATATTTGCTTTAGGAATCGGATCAGTCATGTGCTGCTGTAGGTAGTGACAGGTTCTGGGTGTCACAAAGAGAGGAATGTTTAACTGTGTAATAAAAAAATAAATTTTCATGACATATTTTGAACCATTTCTATGTAATTTAAATATAAAAAGTAGTTTTTCATTTCTGAGAGTTGGAAGCGCAGACTTCACAGTTACAGTTTATGTGCCTAATTGACCTCAGCAGAGGTAATACGATAATACAAAACAATGCATGTTTTACTAACATAAAGAGAGTGGCTGTGTGTGTCTAATACACAAACAAATCTGTATTGGCTTCTGTAAATAACACAGGTGGTAGGTGGAGTTTGGCCATTGAAAAATAATAGCCCTAGACAGAGTGTTAATGTATTCAGCAAGCTTGCACACTCAGCCTGTATGTCACTTTATTGCAACACTACACAAAAGACATTTCTATTATCAAATTCGCTTCAGTCCTATGATATTCTTTGTTGAAGAAATACCTAAGTAGGTGTCTAGAGCACTACATGACAAAACTGCTGCCACATAGTTCTCCAGACATGTGCACGCTCCTAAGCTTATCTCCCTAATTTTCCTGAAAAGATTCAAAGAGAATGAAGAAAATCTGATATTAGAAGTTGTTTACATTTACTGCTCTAAGTGTTGTGTTTCGTGTCCTTTTAAGGCAAAGCTGAGTGACCCGAAACATCAGACACCGGATACAAACTCTGCAGGGAATAATAATGTTCTATGGGGAGCAGATACAACGCTATCACTGCAAGGCTGAATACATAGACAGTCCTGACTCACTTGTTCTGTGCAGGATACAGGAGACGAAAAAATTACAACTGAACATCAAATAGAAAAATCTGACACGACAGACCAAGTGGGTGTTATCAGCCGTCAAATACCTTTTATACTAACAGTGATTCAGTACGTGACATATGTGCAATATACATCCTGTAATATACTGTCACATGAAATGAACTCTGTTACTGAAATCTGATACAGCTAGTGAAACGGTAAATACTGCGGCCTATGGCACAATGATGCCTCATATAGATTACATGCACACTGCTAGATTACATGCACACCGCTAGATTAAATGCACATCGCTAGATTACACGCACACCGCTAGATTACACGCACACCGCTAGATTACACGCACACCGCTAGATTACACTCACACCGCTAGATTACACGCACACCGCTAGATTACATGCACACCGCTAGATTACATGCACACCGCTAGATTACATGCACATCGCTAGATTACATGCACACTACTAGATTACATGCACACTGCTAGATTACATTCACACCGCTAGATTACATGCACACCGCTAGATTACATGCACACCGCTAGATTACAAGCACACCGCTAGATTACAAGCACACTGCTAGATTACATGCACACTGCTAGATTACATGCACATCGCTAGATTACATGCACACCGCTAGATTACATGCACACCTCTATGTCACTATATGTCACATACCTCTATGTCACGATAGGTCACATACCTTTATGTCACGATAGGTCACATACCTTTATGTCACTATACGTCACATACCTTTATGTCACTATACGTCACATACCTTTATGTCACTATAGGTCACATACCTCTATTTCACTATAGAGCTGCAACAACTAATCGTCATAATCGATAATAATCGATTATGAAAATAGTTGTCAACGAATCTCATAATCGATTAATCGGTTTGTAATTAGTTGGTCTGTGCACAACACCAGCTGCTTCACTCCAATGAACTCCTGCACTTGGTATTGTGTTTTATGGTTATGTCCTTAGCCTAAAGGACGTCTACAGACGTCTACTTTTCACTTTTTCAGGACAGTATAAGTTTACAACTACCCCTGGCTTATGTGCAACCCAGATATAATAGTCATCATTTGGATTGTTTTTATTAATTCTAGTGATTTGGAACTATGCTTTTCATGATATAGTGCCAAGCTTGTTGTTTACACCTTGCCCCTAGATTAAATTGATGTGCACTATTATCTGTTTGCACAATTATTAGCAGAACGTTTGCTATTGCTGATTATATGTACTGTATAGATAAATGTGTAAGGCTTTGTCCTGTTATTGATATACAGTCCTTAGCGCTTCTGAGTTTGTTTTTTTATATTTTTAATAAATTGTGATAATATGTACCAGATTCAACTTTTATAAGTATATATTCGTTATTTCTAGAGCGGACTAGATATCTCCCCTAACCTTATAGCTGGTTATTTACCATTGCATATAGATATTCAAGATATTTTTATGTTATAATTAAGTCAAGGGTTACTTTATTGAGAGGCCCCTTGCCAAGGTAGAAAACACTTAGCATTGCTGAAGAGCTAACAAAGATAAATATCCCACTTTGGTGAAATTGGCAAAACCCTACTTATGCATCTCAACAGCCTTTTCTCTGCTGCAGGAAATATAGCTGCAAACGGAGAACCAGCCTTAGCCATAAGCATGTGGACATGTTGAGATTTTTGCATTTCAATGCAAAGTTTCTGAAATAGTGAATAACAGAATGTTATTAACAGTGATAGTCTAACTCTTTCTAGTTCTACCTCTTTTCAATCAGTTTGTAGTTTTGTTTTGTTTAATTATAAAACTGTGCTCTGCTGCTTAAAAATTGAACAGTTGTGTTAATGTAAAGTTTTAGTCTGAAGTTTATATTTGTAACACTCATGATGTGGATTTTATTTAAAACATAGAAAACTATTATTGATTCTCTTTTTATCCGATTAGTCGATTAATCGAAAAAATAATCGGCCGATTAATCGATTATGAAAATAATCGTTAGTTGCAGCCCTATTTCACTATAGGTCAAATACCTCTATGTCACTATACGTCACATACCTCTATGTCACTATAGGTCACATACCTCTATGTCACTATACATCACATACCTTTATGTCACTATAGGTCACATACCTCTATGTCACTATACGTCACATACCTCTATGTCACTATACATCACAAACCTTTATGTCACTATAGGTCACATACCTCTATGTCACTATACGTCACATACCTCTATGTCACTATAGGTCACATACCTCTATGTCACTATAGGTCACATACCTCTATGTCACTATATGTCACATACCTCTATGTCACTATAGGTCACATACCGCTGTCACTATACGTCACATACCTCTATGTCACTATAGGTCATATACCTCTATGTCACTATAGGTCACATACCTCTATGTCACTATATGTCACATACCTCTATGTCACTATACGTCACATAACTCTATGTCACTATAGGTCACATACCTCTATGTCACTATACGTTACCTACCTCTATGTCACTATACGTCACATACCTCTATGTCACTATAGGTCACATACCTCTATGTTACTATAGGTCACATACCTCTATGTCACTATAGGTCACATACCTCTATGTCACTATAGGTCACATACCTCTATGTCACTATAGGTCACATACCTCTATGTCACTATATGTCACATACCTCTATGTCACTATAGGTCACATACCGCTGTCACTATACGTCACATACCTCTATGTCACTATAGGTCATATACCTCTATGTCACTATAGGTCACATACCTCTATGTCACTATATGTCACATACCTCTATGTCATTATACGTCACATACCTCTATGTCACTATAGGTCACATACCTCTATGTCACTATACGTTACCTACCTCTATGTCACTATACGTCACATACCTCTATGTCACTATAGGTCACATACCTCTATGTCACTATAGGTCACATACCTCTATGTCACTATACGTCACATACCTCTATGTCACTATACGTCCCAACCTCTATGTCACTATAAGACACATACCTTTTTGTCACTCAGGCCGGACACCTGGTCCACATACTCCTCTTGGATCATGAAGGCAGCGAGGTTGGCTGTGTAACTGGCCAGGAAGATGACAGCGAAGAAGGCCCAGACTGACACCATAATCTTACTGGTGGTTCCTTTAGGGTTCTGCACAGGCACAGAGTTATTGAACACCAGGCCCCAAAGCAGCCAGATAGCTTTTCCTATAGTGAATGATGGTCCCCCAGGCTCTGTAAGGGAGGAAGATGTCATATATCTAAACTACAGCTGACGTAAATCGCTCACGTAAAGCTCAGTAGCACAGAAGTGAAAGCAGCAGTACTGTGTCTGTATGCGGTAAACATTACAACAGAGATTCCTAGGATCAAATCTACACAGATGACCAGATAACGACCAAACAGTGTTACAGATTTACAGCAGGATCCAGAATAAGGCGACAGACATAACCTGTTGCACAATGCGAATGAATCATCACATTTATCTCTTGCATAGAATACCTGAGGTCTATGGCAATAGGCAGCACTTAGTTACAAACCTATAGGGGCCATTAACGTTTACTGGGCCGTGCTGTTATACAATGTCCCCTGATGTCACTTAAAGGGAAACTGAACTCTAAAATGTGTTTTCCCCTTAATGTGTTCCAAATGACTTGTTATATCTACTGCAGACTATTACATGCATGGGAATTTGTTCCTTCATGTTTATTTTTGCTCATTAAAACCATTACCTGTATTATAGAGGTGATTGCCATAACAATGGGCTGAGCCTGCAAATAAAGCAGACCTGCTACTGTTATTTATGTTAGGTATTGACATGGTAATTATGGCTGGGAGGTTGAATAAGCACACGCAGCTATTTCAAATACAAAATCTCTCTCTCTCCTACCCTGCACTGACTAATCAGTGCTATTGTCTTCTCTTTAAATAGCTTAGCACAATGTCCCTTTAAATATAGCAGGTGGTAGGTCAGTAAACTTTCTGTGAATCCTATCACAGCCCCTTTTGTTACCCATAAGAGTTCCCGTACCTATCACAGCCCCTATTGTTACCCATAAGAGTTTCCGTACCTATCACGGCCTCTATTGTTACCCATAAGAATTCCCGTACCTATCACGGTCCTTAATGTTACCCATAAGAATTCCCGTACCTATCACGGCCCCTATTGTTACCCATAAGCATTCCCGTACCTATCACGGCCCCTATTGTTATCCATAAGAATTCCCGTACCTATCACGGCCCCTATTGTTACCCATAAGCATTCCCGTACCTATCACGGCCCCTATTGTTATCCATAAGAATTCCCGTACCTATCACGGCCCCTATTGTTACCCATAAGCATTCCCGTACCTATCACGCCCCCTATTGTTACCCATAAGAATTACTGTACCTATCACGGCCCCTATTGTTACCCATAAGCATTCCCGTACCTATCACGGCCCCTATTGTTACCCATAAGAGTTTCCGTACCTATCACGGCCCCTATCGTTACCCATAAGAATTCCCGTACCTATCACGGCCCCTATTGTTACACATAAGAATTCCAGTACCTATCACGGTCCCTTTTGTTACCCATAAGAATTCCTGTACCTATCACGGCCCCTATTGTTACCCATAATTCATGCACCATTGTGATTTTTTTGCTTTATTGCCGCAAGATTATTTTTTTTTCCCCATACAAAGTATAGGAAAGTTTGATAGCACAAATGTGCAAATCTTTTGTTAAGACACTGGCACTTAGCATGAAAATTCTGGCGGACTTGGTAAATATTAAGGTTCCTTGCTAATGTCACACTTGGGATATACTTGAGTTGGGGACATTAGCTGGTGACCTGTTACCATCTTGTGTAAACTAGGACACATATATATATATAAACAGTGCTCTTACCTCGGCCATCTGCAAGGCACCTGTTGTATCCAACGGGGCTGAAATATTCAAATACAAACACAGCAACGGCAGAAACAATAAGAAGCATCACAAACATCATGACCCAGACGTCAGCACTGAACGGCTCTGGGGTTGGGGAGGAAAAAAAGGAGAAAGAACAGAGAGTTATAAAAGTTACACAAGCAAGTCACTGAAAGTTTAATTAATCATAAGTAAATGGCAAGTAAAAGGGACACAGATTTGTGCTATACAACAGTAAGACCGAAAGGTAGCTGATTTTTACTCTTTACAAGGTAAGAGCTTCATTTTATTATTTTGTAACATGATATAATCACAGCAGCTACATAGTGTTACAGAAATACTCCAGAGTTTTTTTCCAGCCTCCCAAACATAGTCCCCTCCCACCTAAAAATAAGATATAAAATTGTCTCTCACTAATGTTCTGAACATTCTCAAAGAAAAACAACCGCCACATTATGTCTAATACTTACTCTCCATAGGCAGCTTTAAATCATATATCTTTGACCCTTTAAAATAGGAAACTACATTCAATGCTGTTTTCTAAAATAACTGTTAGATATACAGCGGACTGTCAGGTAACATGGTCATAAAATCCCACTCCAGCAAGAAGCTTAGAGAAGCTCAGGTACAGAAGTAATGAAAATCCTGTCTGTGCCGAGCAAACTAGACGGTGGCTTTGGAAAATATAGAAAATAATTACAGTCTACAAGTCCTAAAGGAACAATACAAATATAGCAGTAATAAAAGTCCAGCCTCAGATTTAACAGGGAAGGAAATTACAAATAAAGTGCTGAAGGTTCTACCCCAAATGCAATGGTAGAAAAACATACTCAGGTAATAAATAACGACCATTCCTGGCAAAAACATAATTTATGCTTACCTGATAAATTTATTTATTTCCGGACATGGTGAGTCCACAAAATCATCAATTACTAGAGGGAATATCACTTCTGGCCAGCAGGAGGAGGCGAAGAGCACCACAGCAAAGCTGCTATATATGTCACTTCCCTTACCCATAACCCCCAGTCATTCAGCCAAAGGGAAATGGAAAAAGAAGATAACACAAAGGTGTAGAGGTGCCTGAAGCTTTAGTTAAAAATAACTGTCTTAAAATAAAGGGTGGGCCGTAGACTCACCATTTCCATATTCTACCATATTCTTTCCTAAGATATGGTGAGTCCACAGAATCATCAATTACTAGTGGGAACCAATACCTAAGCTAGAGGACACAGATGATAAGGGAGGGACAAGACAGGTAGACCTAAAGACCCAAAAGAAGCCTCAGCCGAGGCAAAAGTATCAAATTTATAGAAGTTGAAAAAAGTGTGCATAGAGGTCCAAGTTGCAGCCTTGCAAATCTGTTCCATAGAAGCCTAATTTTTGAAAGCTCATGAAGAAGAAACAACCCTCAAGGAATGATCTGTGATTCTCTAAGCAGATTGCTGTCCAGCAGTCTCATAGGCCAAACAAAAAATACTCTTCAATAAAAAAGAAAGAGAAGTAGCCGTAGCCTTCTGACCATTGCATTTCTCAGAAAACAAAGCATAAGACTGATGAAAGTCCTTAGATTACACATCTGGCACATCCACAAAACATTTATGCAACAAAATGGATAATGCAGAAATCTAACCCTTCCAAGTTCTAGCCGACAAACCCTTCTCCAAACCCTCCTGGAGAAAGGACAAAATCCTAGAAATCCTGACTCTACTCAAAGAGTAACCTCTGGATTCACACCAATACAGACATTTACGCTATATCTTATGGTAAATCTTCCTAGTTACAGGCGTACAAGCCTGAATCAAGGTTTCAATGACTGACTCTAAATCCCCACGCTTAGATAAAAATAATCGTTCAATCTCCTAATAGTCAGCATCAGAAAAATGAAATACAAATGAAGGAAAGGACCCTGACGAAGAAGGTCCCTCCTCAGAGGAAGTCTCCAAGGTGGAAGAGATGACATTTCCACTAGGTCCACATACCAGATCCTGTGAGGCTATGCTGACGCTATGAGAATCACCAACGCCCTCTCCTGCATAAACCGAGCAATAACTCTTCGAAAGAGAGTGAATGGAGGAAAAAGGTATGCTAGACTGAAATTCCAAGGGACCGCCAGAGCATCTATCAAGACAGCCTGTGGATCCCTTGACCTTGAACTGTACCTCGGAAGCTTGTCATTTTGCTGAGAAGCCATAAGATCCAGCTCCGGCCGCCCCCATTTAAGGGTCAAACTGGAAAACACCCCCAGATGAAGCTTCCACTCCCCGGCATGAAAAGTCTGTCTATTCAGAAAATCTGCTTCCCAAATTGTCCACTCCTGGAATGTGGATCACAGATAGACAACAGTTGTGGGTCTCCGCCCATTGAATAAATCAGGGCCACTTCTAACATGGTCAAGTAACTCTGAGTTCCGCCCTTGGTGGTTGATGTACACCACCGATGTAAACTTGTCCGACTGGAACCTGATAAACAGGGCTAAAGCTAACTGAGGCCAGGCCAGCAGAGCATTGAAGATTTCTCTCAGTTCTAAGATGACTATGGGAAGAACTGACTCCTCCCAAGTCCATAGACCCTGAACCTTCAATGAGTCCCAGACTGCTCCCCAACCCAGAAGGCTGGCATCCGTGGTCACAATCACCCAGAAAGGTCTGCGAAAACAAGTTCCCTGTGAGAGTTGTTCCAGAGACAACAACCACAGAAGAGAGTCTTTTATCGCCTAATCCAGATTTATTTGCAGAGACAGATCCACATAGAACCAATTCCATTTTCTGAGCATGCATAACTGCAGGAGGTCTGAGATGGAACCAAGCAAACAGAATGATGTCCATGAAAGCTACCATCAGACCAATTACCTCCAAACGTTGAGCCACAGACGGCCGAAGAGAGGACTGAAGGGCAAGGCAAAAAAATTTCATTAATAGCGAATCTATTATGGTCCCCAAGAACACTACCCTTGTAGCTGGAATCAGAGAACTATTTCCCAGATTCACCTTCCAACCGAGGAAACGAAGAAAAGACAACAAGATCTCCGTATGAGATTATGCTTGTTGAAAAGACGGCACCTGAACCAGAATGCCGTCCAGATATGGCACCACTGCAATGATGGACCGGTTTACTGCCAATAGAGCCCCCAAAACCTTTGAAAAAACTTCTGGGAGCTGTGGCAAGGCCGACTGGAAGAGCCACAAACTGAAAGTGATTGTCCAAGAAAACGAATCTCAGAAACTTGTGATGATCCCACTGAATAGGAATATGAAGATATGCATCCTTTTAGTCTATGGTTATCGAGAACTGACCCTCTTGGACCAAAGGGAGAATGAAACGTATAGTCTCCATCTTGAAGGATGGTACTCAATTAGACACTTTAGGTCTAAAATTGGTCTGAAAGTTCCCTCTTTTTTGGGAACTACGAACAGTCTTCGACACATATTAAGAACGCCTCTCTCTTTATCTGGACTACAGATAATCTTGAGAGATGAAACCTGCCTCTGGGAGGGAAAGTCTTAAATTCTATTTTGTACCCTTGGGAAATGATGTCCACCGCCCAGGGGTCCGGAACATCTCGCATCTAGGCTTGAACGAAGAGAGAGTCTGCCCCCTGCTGGATCTGCTCCCAGATCGGGGGCCGACCCTTCATGCTGACTTGGAGTCAGCTGCAGACTTTTTATACTGCTTCCCCATATTCCAAAACTGACTAGGCTTCAGGAAGACTTAGATTGTTCTTGCTTGGAGGAGGAACGGGAGGGTTTACCTCTAATGTTACAAAAGGAATGAAAATTACTCTGACGTCCTTTCTGCTTTTTCTTTTTATTATGACAGAGAAAAGATCCCTTCCCTCCTGTGATATCTGAAATCATTTCAGTCAAGCCAGGACCAAACAAGATCTTACCCTTGTAAGGGATCGCCAAAAGCTTAGACATCTGCAGACCAGGACTTCAACCATAAGGCTCTGCGGGCAAGAACCGCAAAACCAGAAATCTATGCTCCCAGCTAACTTAAGAGCCTTAATCCTGTCCTAGATCTCCTCAAGAGGAGAATGTGTCTGAATAGAACCAGACAAGGGCATCTACTTACTACGCTCGCCTAAGTTCACCTAATATCACTGCCGCGGACCTGAATACGTTCTCCAAAATTACCAAAAAAGCTGTCAAAAAGCCATGCACCAAGTACGGGGTGATGAGCAGCGGACTGTTGTTAACTAACAGTCATCGATCTTGCTGCTCTTCGGCTTTTTCCCAGCTTTATTGGTACCCTGTCACTAAACACCCACACTATACTGTTTACCCCCTATACCGCCGCTCCCGGAGCCCAACTCTAATAAATGTATTAACCCCTAAACTGCCACTCACGGACCCCGCCGCAACAAAATAAAATGTTTAACCTCTAAACCGCCGCTCCCAGAGCCCACCGCCACCTACATTATACTTATTAACCCCTAATCTGCCGCCCCCTACACCACCGCCACCTACATTATACTTATTAACCCCTAATCTGCTGCACCCTACACCTGTGCCACCTACATTATATTTATTAACCCCTAATCTGCCCCCCTACACCGCAACCACTATATTAAATTTATTAACCCCTAAACCTAAGTCTAACCCTAACACCCCCTAACTTAAATATAATTTAAATAAATCTAAATAAATATTCCTATCATTAAACAAATTATTCCTATTTAAAACTAAATACTTACCTATAAAATAAACCCTAAGCTAGGTACAATATAACTAATAGTTACATTGTAGCTAGCTTAGGGTTTATTTTAAGGCAAGTATTTTTATTTTAACTAGGTACAATAGTTATTAAATAGTTATTAACTATTTAATAACTTCCTAGTTAAAATAAATACAAATCTACCTGTAAAATAATACAATTCTATCAGCCAATCGGAATTAAGGTAGGAAAAATCCTATTGGCTGATGCAATCAGCCAATAGGATTGAAGTTCAATCCTATTGGCTGATCCAATCAGCCAATAGGATTGAGCTCGCATTCTATTGGCTGATTGGAACAGCCAATAGAATGCGAGCTCAATCATATTGGCTGATTGGATCAGCCATTAGGATTGAACTTCAATCATATTGGCTGATTGCATCAGCCAATAGAATTTTTCCTACCTTAATTCCGATTGGCTGATAGAATTCTATCAGCCAATCGGAATCAAAGGGACGCCATCTTGGATGACGTCATTTAAAGGAACCATCATTGTTCAAGAAGACGTCGGATGAAGAGGATGCTCCGCGTCGGATGTCTAGAAGATGGAGCCACTCCGCGCCAGATGGATGAAGATAGAAGATGCTGTCTGGATGTAGACTTCTGCCCGTCTGGAGGACCACTTCTGCCGGATTCGTTGAGGACTTCGGCCTGGTTGGGTGAAGACTTCTCATGGTAAGGTGATCTTCAAGGGGTTAGTGTTAGGTTTTTTTAAGGGGGTATTGGGTGGGTTTTAGAGTAGGGTTTGTTGTGTGGGTGGTGGGTTTTAATGTTGGGGGGGTTTGTAATTTTTTTTTACATGTAAAAGAGCTGATTACTTTGGGGCAATGCCCTGCAAAAGGCCCTTTTAAGGGCTATTTGTAATTTAGTTTAGGTTTTTTTTTTATTTTGGGGGAGCTTTTTAATTTTTTTAGGCAGATTAGGTGTAATTAGTTTAAAAATCTTGCAATTTGTTTATTAGTTTCTGTAATTTAGTGTTTGTTTTTTTATAATTTAGATAATTTTGTTTAATTGTATTTAATTGTATTTAGTTTATTGAATTAATTTAATTATAGTGTGGTGTTAGGTGTAATTGTAACTTAGGTTAGGTTTTATTTTACAGGTATATTTGTATTTATTTTAACTAGGAAGTTATTAAATAGTTAATAACTATTTAATAACTACTGTACCTAGTTAAAATAAATACAAAGTTGCCTGTAAAATAAAAATAAACCCTAAGCTAGCTACAATGTAACTATTAGTTATATTGTAGCTATCTTAGGGTTTATTTTATAGGTAAGTATTTAGTTATAAATAGGAATAATTTAGTTAATGATGGGAATATTTATTTAGATTTATTTAAATTATATTTAAGTTAGGGGGTGTTAGGGTTAGACTTAGGTTTAGGGGTTAATAAATTTAATATAGTGACAGCGACGTTGGGGGCGGCAGATTAGGGGTTAATAAATGTAGGTAGGTGGCGGCGGTGTGGGGGGGGGGGGGCAGATTAGGGGTTAATAAGTATAATGTAGGTGGCGGCGGTGGGGGGGGCAGATTAGGGGTTAATAAATATAATGTAGGTTGCGGCGGTGTCAGGGGCGGCAGATTAGGGGTTAATAAGAATAATGTAGGTGGCGGCAGTGTAGGGGGGGCAGATCAGGGGTTAATAAGTATAATGTAGGTGGCGGCGGTGTAGGGGGGGCAGATTAGGGGTGTTTAGACTCGGAGTACATGTTAGGGTGTTAGGTGTAAACGTTACCATAGGGAAGCAGCAAACATGAGCTTTCACTGCTTTTAGACTCCCATTGATTCCTATGGCATTGAAAACCAGGTACGCTGGGCCGGAATAGTGGCGAGCGTACCTGGTAGATATTTGATAACTAGCAAAAGTAGTCAGATTTTGCCGAATTTGCATTCGGAACATCTGTAATGACGTAAGCATCGATCTGTGTCGGACTGAGTCCGGCGAATCGTATGTTACGTCACAAAATTCTACTTTTGCTGGTCTGTAGTGTTTGATAACTCAGGGGAATGAGGCTCGCCACAAATACGCTGCGGAATTCCAGCGTATTTGCGGTTGACGGCTTGATAAATAGATGCCAAGGTATCAAACCAGTAGGCTGCTGCACTAGTGATTGTGGCCAAACACTGCAGGCTGCCATTAGAGACCCTGGTGAATTACATTTTCTTTAACAATGACTCCAACTTATTGTCCATTGGAACCTTAAAAGAACAACTATCCTCTATGGGAATAGCAGTCCTCTTAGCCAAGGTGGAGGTTGCCCCTTAGGGACTGTCTGCCACGACTCTTTAATGGAGTCAGCAAAAGGAAACATTTTCGTAAAAATTGGAAAAAAAAGGAATTCCAAGTCTCTCCTACTCCCGTGCAATTTATCTCAGAAGCACGGTCAAGTACAGGAAATACCTCCACCGTGGAGGGAACATCAAAGTACTTGTTCAGCTTACTAGACTTATTAAAGATGACTATGACAGACGTCCAAGGTAGCCAAAACCTCCTTAAGTAAAGACGGAGGTGTTCCAGCTAAAATCTGAAGGATACAACTTCAACATCAACTTCAACACATAAACTGAGCCCAATAAAAAAACTCCTCTTATCCACAGTGCCTGCATAACTGCCTCTGAATTAACACTATATAGAGTTAATATGCAAATAACGTCCCCATGCAGCCTTAAAGCTGTATAAGTGCCAGATTTTCCCTTAAAAATAAGAAAAATATTAATGGCACTTACCTTAATGTTCATCTGTCCAGCAGCAGGACAGCTCACCTGGTTTGAGAGGGTGCTTTCCCTCACATGGACCCTTGGAAAAAAGAAAGACTGAGAAAACTTACTCTGGCTATCTGAATAGGGAAGCAAACTGATTAGGAAAACGCAGTGGGGATTGTACCCCACAAGTTCCCAATTGCTTAAAAGCCACCACTGCCCTATTGAAGAGACTGACGTGGGCTAAGGCTAGACCCCAGGAAAGATCAGAGCAAAACTACTCTGCTTTAAAATAATAAAATCTTAATTGAAGTTCAATTTTCTTCAAACACCAAAAACTTTACCTCCTCCATGAGCAGAGGCAAAGAGAATGACTAGGGGTTATGGGTAAGGGGAGTGACATATATAGAAGCTTTGCTGTGGTGCTCTTTGCCTCCTCCTGCAGGCCAGGAGTGATATTCCCACTAGTAATTGATGATTCCATGGACTCACCATATCTTAGGAAAGAAACCAAAGAACGGTGTTAGTAATCCATTAGTTAGGTAACAATTTAGCCCCATATTTACCAAGAAAAGCAGATGGAGACACAGTCCCGTTGCTTCTTGACACCATCACACTAATACCGGTCTCTATAAAAGGTACTGAGAAGTCGACCACTTCTGAACGCTCCTCGTTGATGGTGAGAGACCCAACAGCCATGTAGGCACGTTTGGTGACCACCTGTTGATGATAGCAAGAAAACAATAAGAAAGAGTTGAGACTGACACATGTAGTCACTGACAAAACACCTGAGTAAGGTGAGAATCCGCTCAATGAAAGTGTCGGTAAAGAAAGGAGGCCAATACACAAGATCACCAGCTGTTTGGATATATAAGTTTTAGGATTAGAAAAGAAAGTCAATATACATTCATCAGGTAGGTCAATCCTATATTTCATTATGTCTAAATTCATTTTGTTCAATATCTCTGCTGGAAGACTGTTCCATGAATCCACCCTCTCTGGAGAATAATAATCTTAAACTTCATCTATAAAAAAATACTTATTTTTATTTCGTACCCCCTGTCCATTAGAGTATTATTCCCAAGAAGCCTCACCTCTCCGATCATCCCGTTCCATGTGCCATTAATTTTCTTTCCATGCTTTCCATTGGTCACCAGATACAGATCATATGTGAATTTGACATTCTTAGCAATTTTCTTCAGGATATCTATGCAGAAACCTTTACAGCATCTCTTGATATAGTTTCCTCCCTCGTCTGTTCGATTCCTAATGATCAGAATAAGATTAGTATGAGGCCTGGCAAGCTGACATCTATCCTGCAGACAAAGCAACTTCAAGTCTTCTGGGGCCCTTTGGGGAAAAGTTGTTTTCCATAGAAACCTCAGAACACGGCAGCTCTACCCTTAGACGTGTGAAATGTGTCTGACTTTATCTAGATTTCATTGTCGCCTCTGGCAATGGCCAACTCCATATTAGTTACAGGTACAGCTCATCTTTATGTGCAGTTCACCAGCTGCCCAGCTAGAACCACCTCTTGCTCATTATATAGAATATTTAAATATCAGAGGACTGTATGCGTCTTATTACTTCTACTGAGAAAATATAATGCACCTCATTACACTTAACCATGAAGGCTAATAAACGGACTGGGAAAGAAAATGGCTCCCATCCAACAGCTGCAGAAAAATCCAGTCAAACAAAATCATTATATTCTATTAAACACTATTTCCTGTTTAAAGACTTTTATATCATCACTAAAATTATTTAGCTTCATTATGTTTCAAACATACACACACACATACATATACACATGCACACACACACATACATATACACATGCACACACATATATATACACATGCACATACACACACCTATACACATGCACACACACATACATACACATGCACACACACGCACACATATACACATGCACACACATACATACACACACACATATACACATACACACATACATACATACACACATATACACATGCACACACACAGAGACACACATACACACATGCACACACACATATACACATGCACGCACACACACATATACACATGCACACACACACATATACACATGCACACATACACACACACATGCGCACACACACATACAGACACACATACATATACACATGCACACACACATACAGAGACACACATGCACACACATACAATTATGGACTGTAGGGGGCAAGTAAGGTTCAAGTGTGAGGTTATGGAGCTTAGGCACAAGTGAAGTTCTACAGTGTATTGGGTGACTGGTGTGTAGGATGGAGTAAGTTCTTAGGAGGACAGGTTCTAAGGTGTAGAGGGTGAATGAGATTCTGGAGTGCAGGAGCAGGTGTGGTTCAGCAGTGATGCAGTGGGTGAGTGGGGTTCTGGATAAATGTACAGGGTGAGTGAGGTTCTGGTGTGTAGAGAGAAAGGTCCTAGAATGTAGCTGGCAAGAAAGGTTCTGGAGGAGTGTAGAGAGTGAAAGAGATTCTGGAGTGTAAGGGTACCTGAGGAGTGAGTAAGGTTCTGTAGTATTAAAGCAAGTGAGGTTCTTAAATGTAGAAGAAAGCGATGTTGTGGATTACAATAGCAATCCACGACTCCTGTTCTGGAGTACAGGAACAAGTGATGCTCTGGGGTGCAGGAAAAAGTGAGGCGATGGAGTACAGGAACAAGTAATGCTCTGGAGTGCAGGAACAAGTGAGGTTCTGGAGTGCAGCAACAAGTAAAGTTCTGGAGAACAAGTGAGTTTATGGAGTACAGGAACAAGTGAGGTTCTGGAGTGCAGGGACAAGTGAGGTTCTGGAGTGCAGGGACAAGTGAGGTTCTGGAGTGGAGGAACAAGTGAGGTTCTGGAGAACAAGTGAGTTTCTGGAGTGCAGGAACAAGTGAGGTTCAGGAGTGCAGGAACAAGTGAGGCTCTGGAGTGCAGGAACAAGTGAAGTTCTGGACTGCAGGAACAAGTGAGGTTCTGGAGTGCAGGGACAAGTGAGGTTCTGGAGTGGAGGAACAAGTGAGGTTCTGGAGTGCAGCAACAAGTGAAGTTCTGGAGAACAAGTGAGTTTCTGGAGTGCAGGAACAAGTGAGGTTCAGGAGTGCAGGAACAAGTGAGGCTCTGGAGTGCAGGAACAAGTGAAGTTCTGGACTGCAGGAACAAGTGAAGTTCTGGACTGCAGGAACAAGTGAAGTTCTGGAGTTAAGGAGATGGGACTAGTGCCTACTCTATACCCTTAGCTCGGGGGAGGGGTGTACCTAGTGACCACCAATAGGAATCAAGTAAGAAAGGGGACCCCCCAAGCGCCTACCAAGCTGGAGGCAGAAGGGGATAGCAAATAGGTTCAATAAAATATTAAAATTTACTAACAATGTCTAAAAACATACAATGTAAATCATGGATCCATGAGGAATAATGAATAATAAAAACAATAAATCAGTATATACAAACAATGTGCAAAATATCAGCAACAAATAATCACAGATGTTGGACTAAATCTGCAACATTCAAATGTCATAATACAGGAGTAACACACAAGGTCCATGACATGATATGATGTCAAGATAAAGGGATTGTATATATGCTACAATGCCCATGCGGCCTACAATATGTGGGCCAAACGTCAAGGCTTTTAAGAGACAGGATACGAGAACATCTGTTGCAAATTGAGAAGTGCAGCATGGAAACATCATTATACAAGCACTTCACCCTAAAACATAACGGAAACATTAAAGATCTGTCCTTCATGGGCATTCAGAAAGTCAACAAAGGATGGAGAGGAGGTAATTTTGAGAAAAAATTACTTATTACAGAATACAAATGGATTTTCACTCTCGACTGCCTGCATCCCAAGGGATTAAATAATAAAGAGGACTTTTCCCATTTGTTTAAGATCACCTAAATCCTGCCTTAAAAATGCCCTCTCATCAATCCTCCAGCAGCACCAATGTATCCTGACCATTTCCAACTTAAGTGTGTTTCCTCCTTAACCATTTATCATAGATTGAGTATTAGATTAGGGTATCCTTTAGATAAACATATCCACCATGCTAATTGCAGCCCTTTGCAGCTTATTGAAGTCGTTATGTGCTCACTACGATAGTAGTCTGAGCCCCACACTATATGATATATAGCCTATTTGAGGTCTCCATGTGTTTATTTACCCCTAGATCTTAATGGCTCTGGGGGGCAGATTTCAAAAAGTCTACACTAGTGCAAGGCTACGCTTCTATGTATATAATTTACAGCCACAGTTTTTAGCTACATCTTTTAGATATACACCAGTCCCCCGTAGTGCCATACCATTAGATCTTCCTCTACAATGTCAGACCAAGGAAGGCCGCATCTATTCTATAATGAGGCTTATGAGTCTACAAGATCTTCCTTTACAATTCCAAGGAAGGCTGCATCTATTCTATAATGAGGCTTATGAGTTTATTCTATAATGAGGCTTATGAGTCTATTCTATAATGAGGCTTATGAGTTTATAAGCTAGCCCCCTGTTGTCTTTATGCCTAAATAAGAGTTAGTCTACTGGCCCAAATTATATTCACCACCAATAGGATCGTATGTGTCACTGTGACGCCAAAACCTAGTCTGTGTCGTTAACCGGCCCAATCTGACCATAGTTACACCATATATCATCTAAATTTAGTGTTGATGCGCATTTCTTCAGCATCCAATGTGGTTTATACACAGATCCAATATGATCCACGACCCAGTTGCCGATTACAGCAACTAGCTAAATTCAATCTCATACCTGGTAGTGACGTCACGAATCTGGGGATTAAAGCAATATTTGATCACTTATATAACTTATTCACATATAGTATATAGTAAATTTTAATATTTTATTGAACCTATTTGCTATCCCCTTCTGCCTCCAGCTTGGTAGGCGCTTGGGGGTCCCCTTTCTTACTTGAAGTTCTGGAGTGCAGGAACAAGTGAGGTTCTGCAGTACAGGAAAAAGTGAAGTTCTGGAGTACAGGAACAAGTGAAGCTCTGGAGTGCAGGAACAAGTGAGGCTCTGGAGTGCAGGAACAAGTGAGGCTCTGGAGTGCAGGAATAAGTGAAGTTCTGGAGTGCAGGAACAAGTGAGGTTCCGGAGTGCAGGAACAAGTGAGGTTCCGGAGTACAGGAACAAGTGAGGTTCTGGAGTACAGGAACAAGTGAGGTTATGGAGTGCAGGAACAAGTGAATTTTTGTAGTGCAGGGACAAGTGAGGTTATGTAGGGTAGGAACAAGTGAGATTCTGGAGTGCAGGAGCATGAGAGGTTCTGTAATGCAGGAAGAAGTGAGGTTCTGGAGAACAAGTGAGTTTCTGCAGTGCAGGAGCAAGAGAGGTTCTGGAGTGCAGGAGCAATAGAGGTTCTGGAGTGCAGGAGCAAGTGAGGTTCTGGAGTAGAGAGGCAAGAGAGAGGTTCTGGAGTGCAGGAACAAGTGAAGTTCTGGAGAACAAGTGGGTTTCTGGAATGCAGGATCAAGTGAGGTTCTGGAGTGCAGGGACAAGCGAGGTTCTGGAGTGCAGGAACAAGTGAGGTTTTGGAGTGCAGCAACAAGTGAGATTCTGGAGAACAAGTGAGTTTCTGGAATGCAGGAACAAGTGAGGTTCTGGAGTGCAGGAACAAGTGATATTCTGGAGAACAAGTGAGTTTCTGGAATGCAGAAACAAGTGAGGTTCTGGAGTGCAGGAACAAGTGAGGTTCTGGAGTGCAGGAACAAGTAGGGCTCTGGAGTGCAGGAACAAGTGAGGCTCTGGAGTGCAGGAACAAGTGAGGCTCTGGAATGCAGCAACAAGTGAGGTTCTAGAGTGCAGCAACAAGTGAGGTTCTGGAGTGCAGGAACAAGTGAGGTTCTGGAGTGCAGTAACAAGGGAGGTTCTGGAGTGCAGGGACAAGTGAGGTTCTGGAGTGCAGGAACAAGTGAGGTTCTGGAGTGCAGGAACAAGTGAGGCTCTGGAGTGCAGGGACAAGTGAGGTTCTGGAGTACAGGAACAAGTGAGGCTCTGGAGTGCAGGAACAAGTGAGTCTCTGGAGTGCAGGAACAAGTGAGGTTCTGGAGTGCAGAACAAGTGAGGTTCTGGAGTGCAGGAACAAGTGAGTCTCTGAGGTGCAGGAACAAGTGAGGTTCTGGAGTGCAGGGACAAGTGAGGTTCTGGAGTGCAGGGACAAGTGAGGTTCTGGAGTGCAGGGACAAGTGAGGTTCTGGAGTGCAGGGACAAGTGAGGTTCTGGAGTGCAGGGACAAGTGAGGTTCTGGAGTGCAGGAACAAGTGAGGCTCTGGAGTACAAGAACAAGTGAGGTTATGGAGTGCAGGAACAAGTGAATTTCTGTAGTGCAGGGACAAGTGAGGTTATGTAGTGTAGGAACAAGTGAGGTTCTGGAGCGCAGGAGCATGAGAGGTTCTGTAATGCAGGAACAAGTGAGGTTCTGGACACCAAGTGAGTTTCTGAAGTTCAGGAACAAGTGAAGTTCTGGAGTGCAGAAGCAAGAGAGGTTCTGGAGTGCATGAACAAGTGAGGTTCTGGAGTAGAGAAGCAAGAGAGGTTCTGGAGTGCAGGAACAAGTGAGGTTCTGGAGTGCAGCAACAAGTGAGGTTCTGGAGTGCAGCAACAAGTGAGGTTCTGGAGTGCAGCAACAAGTGAGGTTCTGGAGTGCAGGAACAAGTGAGGCTCTGGAGTGCAGTAACAAGTGAGGCTCTGGAGTGCAGGAACAAGTGAGGTTCTGTAGTGCAGCAACAAGTGAGGCTCTGGAGTGCAGCAACAAGTGAGGCTCTGGAGTGCAGCAACAAGTGAGGCTCTGGAGTGCAGCAACAAGTGAGGCTCTGGAGTGCAGGAACAAGTGAGGTTCTGGAGTGCAGGAACAATTGAGGTTCTGGAGTGCAGGAACAATTGAGGTTCTGGAGTGCAGGAACAATTGAGGTTCTGGAGTTCAGGAACAAGTAAAGTTCTGGAGTGCAGGAACAAGTGAGGTTCTGGAGTGCAGCAACAAGTGAGGCTCTGGAGTGCAGGAACAAGTGAGGTTCTGGAGTGCAGGAACAAGTGAGGTTCTGGAGTGCAGGAACAAGTGAAGCTCTGGAGTGCAGGAACAAGTGAGGCTCTGGAGTGCAGGAACAAGTGAGGTTCTGGAGTGCAGCAACAAGTGAGGTTCTGGAGTACAGGAACAAGTGAGGGTCTGGAGTGCAGGAACAAGTGAGGCTCTGGAGTGCTGGAACAAGTGAGGCTCTGGAGTGCAGCAACAAGTGAGGCTCTGGAGTGCAGCAACAAGTGAGGCTCTGGAGTGCAGGAACAAGTGAGGTTCTGGAGTGCAGGAACAATTGAGGTTCTGGAGTGCAGGAACAATTGAGGTTCTGGAGTGCAGAAACAATTGAGGTTCTGGAGTTCAGGAACAAGTAAAGTTCTGGAGTGCAGGAACAAGTGAGGTTCTGGAGTGCAGCAACAAGTGAGGCTCTGGAGTGCAGGAACAAGTGAGGCTCTGGAGTGCAGGAACAAGTGAGGTTCTGGAGTGCAGGAACAAGTGAGGTTCTGGAGTGCAGGAACAAGTGAGGCTCTGGAGTGCAGGAACAAGTGAGGCTCTGGAGTGCAGGAACAAGTGAGGTTCTGGAGTGCAGGAACAAGTGAGGTTCTGGAGTGCAGCAACAAGTGAGGTTCTGGAGTACAGGAACAAGTGAGGCTCTGGAGTGCAGGCACAAGTGAGGCTCTGGAGTGCTGGAACAAGTGAGGCTCTGGAGTGCAGCAACAAGTGAGGTTCTGGAGTGCAGCAACAAGTAAAGTTCTTTTGAACAAGTGAGTTTCTAGTGTGCAGGAACAAGTGAGGTTTTGGAGTGCAGGAACAAGTGAAGTTCTGGAGTGCAGGAAGAAGTGAGGCTCTGGAGTGCAGGAACAAGTGAGGTTCTGGAGTGCAGCAACAAGTGAAGTTCTGGAGAACAAGTGAGTTTCTGGAGTGCAGGAACAAGTGAGGTTCTGGAGTGCAGGAACAAGTGAGGCTCTGGAGTGCAGGAACAAGTGAGGCTCTGGAGTGCAGGAACAAGTGAGGTTCTGAAGTGCAGCAACAAGTGAAGTTCTGGAGAACAAGTGAGTTTCTGGAGTGCAGGAACAAGTGAGGTTCTGGAGTGCAGAAACAAGTGAGGTTCTGGAGTGCAGGAAACAAGTGAGGTTCTGGAGTGCAGGAAACAAGTGAGGTTCTGGAGTGCAGGGACAAGTGAGGTTCTGGAGTGCAGGGACAAGTGAGGCTCTGGGTGCAGGGACAAGTGAGGTTCTGGAGTGCAGGGACAAGTGAGGTTCTGGAGTGCAGGGACAAGTGAGGTTCTGGAGTGCAGGTACAAGTGAGGTTCTGGAGTGCAGGGACAAGTGAGGCTCTGGAGTGCAGGAACAAGTGAGGCTCTGGAGTGCAGGTACAAGTGAGGCTCTGGAGTGCAGGAACAAGTGAGGTTCAGGAGTGCAGGAACAAGTGAGGTTCTGGAGTGCAGGAACAAGTGAGGTTCTGGAGTGCAGGAACAAGTGAGGCTCTGGAGTGCAGGAACAAGTGAGGCTCTGGAGTACAGGAACAAGTGAGGCTCTAGAGTAGTTCAGTGTGGTGTATAAGAGTTGGATAAGAGGATAAAAGTGTTGTGAGATGTCCCGCTTCACTGTGTGGCAGACGTCTCAGCATGAATGTGTCTCTCTGTCATTACTCTGGACCTACAGCAGCCTCAAGTGATAAAGAGGCCAGTTGCCTGATTGTTACAATATTACTGCACAACACTTAAATGGATATTAAACCCAAAATGTTTATTTCATGATTCAGATAGAGCAGCAATTTTAAACAACTTTCTAGTTTACTTCTATTATAATTTTTCTTTGTTCTCTTGGTATCTTTTCTTGAAAGGCAGGGACATAAGCTTAGGAGCTGGCCCATTTCTAGAGCACTATATGGCAGTGTCTTTACAAGAATGTTATCCGTTTGCTAGAGCACTAGATGGCAGTCTTTACAAGAATGTTATCCATTTGCTAGAGCACTAGATGGCAGTGTCTTTACAAGAATGTTATCCGTTTGCTAGAGCACTAGATGGCAGTGTCTTTACAAGAATGTTATCCATTTGCTAGAGCACTAGATTGCAGTGTCTTTACAAGAATGTTATCCATTTGCTAGAGCACTAGATGGCAGTGTCTTTACAAGAATGTTATCCGTTTGCTAGAGTACTAGATGGCAGTGTCTTTACAAGAATGTTACCCATTTGCTAGAGCACTAGATGGCGATATCTTTACAACAATGTTATCCATTTGCTAGAGCACTAGATGGCAGTGTCTTTACAAGAATGTTATCCATTTGCTAGAGCACTAGATGGCAGTGTCTTTACAAGAATGTTATCCATTTGCTAGAGCACTAGATGGCAGTGTCTTTACAAGAATGTTACCCATTTGCTAGAGCACTAGATGGCAGTGTCTTTACAAGAATGTTATCCGTTTGCTAGAGCACTAGATGGCAGTGTCTTTACAAGAATGTTATCCATTTGCTAGAGCACTAGATGGCAGTGTCTTTACAAGAATGTTATCCGTTTGCTAGAGCACTAGATGGCAGTGTCTTTACAAGAATGTTATCCATTTGCTAGAGCACTAGATGGCAGTGTTTTTACAAGAATGTTATCCATTTGCTAGAGCACTAGATGGCAGTGTCTTTACAAGAATGTTATCCGTTTGCTAGAGTACTAGATGGCAGTGTCTTTACAAGAATGTTACCCATTTGCTAGAGCACTAGATGGCGATATCTTTACAACAATGTTATCCATTTGTTAGAGCACTAGATGGCAATGTCTTTACAAGAATGTTATCCATTTGCTAGAGCACTAGATGGCAGTGTCTTTACAAGAATGTTATCCATTTGCTAGAGCACTAGATGGCAGTGTCTTTACAAGAATGTTATCCATTTGCTAGAGCACTAGATGGCAGTGTCTTTACAAGAATGTTATCCATTTGCTAGAGCACTAGATGACAGTGTCTTTACAAGAATGCTATCCATTTGCTCGAGCACTAGATGGCGGTGTCTTTACAAGAATATTATCCATTTGCTAGAGCACTAGAGGGCAGAAGTTTTACAAGAATGTTATCCATTTGCTAGAGCACTAGAGGGCAGCACTATGTCCTGTCATGCAGTGCCCCAGCTGCTACCTAGGTATCTCTACAACACAGAATATCATGGAAATGATGCAGATCTGATAATAGAAGTAAATTGGAAACTTTTATAAAATTGTATTCTCTGTCTGAATCACAAAATAAATGTTTTGGGTTTTTATCCCTTTAAAGTACAGTAAAGTGATATTTAGCACAGGCACAAACAACATACATAACATGTAGATCCCATCTCTGTGTAACAGAAGGTGAGTGAAGCCTGCAGGTGCGGTGTAGAGTGCAGATCAGTATTACTGTAGCTAACTGCAGGGCACGTCATGTCTACACATCGTGTAGCTGTCTCTGGTGACATGGATTTATATTTCTCTTGCCAGGAGGTGACAGCCTGCAGTCTGACACTGCTCATTCTCCGCTAGCGCTTCCTGTGGGAAATCTCTGATATTTTGGAGGTGTTTCACTGTACTAGCGATAGCCCTGCACCCAGTACAATGTGCGGTGTCACTTCATATTCTGACATATGCCGTACAATCTGATAACATCTCAGCCGATGACACAGAGCACGACTAGAGCTGTCACATTGATGTTTCCATACTTCACAGCACACAGATATGTCTCTCTCATACACACAGGGGAGGAAGGGCCAAAGGTCACATTGATTTCTGAAGGGAAAAAACAATGGTCTCTTTAAAGGGACATTTAACTGTCAAAGTGTCTGTCATGGATACATAAACACACATTTTTTTGTTGAAAAAGGATAAAACTTTATTTTGATTTTGAAACTAAAAGTTTATCTTGGTACATATTAGTCTGTGGGACAGAATACTGGTCTGTGGGATAGAATACTGGTCAGTGGGAGAGAATACTGGTCTGTGGGAGAGAATACTGGTCTGTGGGACAGAATACTGGTCAGTGGGAGAGAATACTGGTCTGTGGGACAGAATACTGGTCAGTGGGAGAGAATACTGGTCTGTAGGACAGAATACTGGTCTGTGGGACAGAATATTGGTCTGTGGGACAGAATACTGGTCAGTGGGATAGAATACTGGTCAGTGGGACAGAATACTGGTCTGTGGGAGAGAATACTGGTCTGTGGGATAGAATACTGGTCAGTGGGATAGAATACTGGTCGGTGGGAAAGAATACTGGTCGGTGGGATAGAATACTGGTCAGTGGGACAGAATACTGGTCTGTGGGATAGAATACTGGTCTGTGGGATAGAATACTGGTCTGTGGGATAGAATACTGGTCTGTGGGACAAAATACTGGTCTGTGGGACAGAATACTGGTCTGTGGGACAGAATACTGGTCTGTGGGACAGAATACTGGTCTGTGGGATAGAATACTGGTCTGTGGGACAGAATACTGGTCTGTGGGACAGAATACTGGTCAGTGGGATAGAATACTGCTCTGTGGGACAGAATACTTGTCAGTGGGACAGAATACTGGTCAGTGGGACAGAATACTGGTTTGTGGGACAGAATACTGGTCAGTGGGAGAGAATACTGGTCTGTGGGATAGAATGCTGGTCAGTGGGATAGAATACTGGTCAGTAGGACAGAATACTGGTCAGTAGGACAGAATACTGGTCGATGGGATAGAATACTGGTCAGTGGGACAGAATACTGGTCTGTGGGATAGAATACTGGTCTGTGGGACAGAATACTGGTCTGTGGGACAGAATACTGGTCTGTGGGATTGAATACTAGTCTGTGGGACAGAATACTGGTCTGTGGGACAGAATACTGGTCAGTGGGATAGAATACTGCTCTGTGGGACAGAATACTGGTCAGTGGGATAGAATACTGGTCTGTGGGACAGAATACTGGTCTGTGGGACAGAATACTGGTCAGTGGGACAGAATACTGGTCAGTGGGAGATAATACTGGTCTGTGGGATAGAATACTGGTCTGTGGGATAGAATACTGGTCTGTGGGATAGAATACTGGTCAGTGGGACAGAATACTGGTCTGTGGGACAGAATACTGGTCAGTGGGATAGAATACTGCTCTGTGGGACAGAATACTGGTCAGTGGGAGACAATACTGGTCTGTGGGATAGAATACTGGTCTGTTGGATAGAATACTGGTCAGTGGGAGAGAATACTGGTCAGTGGGAGAGAATACTGGTCTGTGGGATAGAATACTGGTCTGTGGGATAGAATACTGGTCTGTGGGACAGAATACTGGTCTGTGGGACAGAATACTGGTCAGTGGGATAGAATACTGCTCTGTGGGACAGAATACTGGTCAGTGGGAGACAATACTGGTCTGTGGGATAGAATACTGGTCTGTGGGACAGAATACTTGTCAGTGGGACAGAATACTGGTCAGTGGGACAGAATACTGGTTTGTGGGGCAGAATACTGGTCAGTGGGAGAGAATACTGGTCTGTGGGATAGAATGCTGGTCAGTGGGATAGAATACTGGTCAGTAGGACAGAATACTGGTCAGTAGGACAGAATACTGGTCGGTGGGATAGAATACTGGTCAGTGGGACAGAATACTGGTCTGTGGGATAGAATACTGGTCTGTGGGACAGAATACTGGTCTGTGGGACAGAATACTGGTCTGTGGGATTGAATACTAGTCTGTGGGACAGAATACTGGTCTGTGGGACAGAATACTGGTCAGTGGGATAGAATACTGCTCTGTGGGACAGAATACTGGTCAGTGGGATAGAATACTGGTCTGTGGGATAGAATACTGCTCTGTGGGACAGAATACTGGTCAGTGGGAGACAATACTGGTCTGTGGGATAGAATACTGGTCTGTTGGATAGAATACTGGTCAGTGGGAGAGAATACTGGTCAGTGGGAGAGAATACTGGTCTGTGGGATAGAATACTGGTCTGTGGGATAGAATACTGGTCTGTGGGATAGAATACTGGTCTGTGGGACAGAATACTGGTCTGTGGGACAGAATACTGGTCAGTGGGATAGAATACTGCTCTGTGGGACAGAATACTGGTCAGTGGGAGACAATACTGGTCTGTGGGATAGAATACTGGTCTGTGGGACAGAATACTGGTCAGTGGGACAGAATATTGGTCTGTGGGATAGAATACTGGTCTGTGGGACAGAATACTGGTCTGTGGGACAGAATACTGGTCAGTGGGATAGAATACTGGTCTGTGGGACAGAATACTGGTCAGTGGGAGAAAATACTGGTCTGTGGGATAGAATACTGGTCTGTGGGATAGAATACTGGTCTGTGGGACAGAATACTGGTCAGTGGGAGAGAATACTGGTCTGTGGGACAGAATACTGGTCTGTGGGACAGAATACTGGTCTGTGGGACAGAATACTGGTCTGTGGGAAAGAATACTGGTCTGTGGGAAAGAATACTGGTCTGTGGGATAGAATACTGGTCTGTGGGACAGAATACTGGTCTTTTGGACAGAATACTGGTCTGTGGGACAGAATACTGGTCTGTGGGACAGAATACTGGTTAGTGGGAGAGAATACTGGTCTGTGGGACAGAATACTTGTCAGTGGGATAGAATACTGGTCTGTGGGAGAGAATACTGATCTGTGGGATAGAATACTGGTCTGTGGGAGAGAATACTGGTCTGTGGGATAGAATACTTGTCAGTGGGATAGAATACTGGTCAGTGGGACAGAATACTGCTCTGTGGGACAGAATACTGCTCTGTGGGACAGAATACCTGTCTGTGGGAGAGAATACTGATCTGTGGGATAGAATACTGGTCTGTGGGAGAGAATACTGGTGTGTGGGACAGAATACTGGTGTGTGGGATAGAATACTGGTCTGTGGGATAGAATACCGGTCTGTGGGAGAGAATACTGGTCTGTGGGACAGAATACTGCTCTGTGGGACAGAATACTGCTCTGTGGGACAGAATACCTGTCTGTGGGAGAGAATACTGATCTGTGGGATAGAATACTGGTCTGTGGGAGAGAATACTGGTGTGTGGGACAGAATACTGGTGTGTGGGATAGAATACTGGTCTGTGGGATAGAATACCGGTCTGTGGGAGAGAATACTCGTCTGTGGGACAGAATACTGGTCAGTGGGACAGAATATTGGTCTGTGGGATAGAATACTGGTCTGTGGGACAGAATACTGGTCTGTGGGACAGAATACTGCTCCGTGGGACAGAATACTGGTCTGTGAGAGAGAAAACTGTTCTGTGGGATAGAATACTGGTCTGTGGGATAGAATACTGGTCAGTGGGACAGAATACTGGTCAGTGGGACAGAATACTGGTCTGTGGGACAGAATACTGGTCAGTGGGAAAGAATACTGGTCAGTGGGAAAGAATACTGGTCAGTGGGAAAGAATACTGGTCAGTGGGATAGCATACTGGTCAGTGGGACAGAATACTGGTCTGTGGGACAGAATACTGGTCCGTTGGATAGAATACTGGTCTGTGGGACAGAATACTGGTCAGTGGGACAGAATACTGGTCTGTGGGACAGAATACTGGTCTGTGGGACAGAATACTGGTCTGTGGGAAAGAATACTGGTCTGTGGGAAAGAATACTAGTCTGTGGGATAGCATACTGGTCAGTGGGACAGAATACTGATCTGTGGGACAGAATACTGGTCAGTTTGATAGAATACTGGTCAGTGGGACAGAATACTGGTCAGTGGGACAGAATACTGGTCTGTGGGATAGAATACTGGTCTGTGGGATAGAATACAGGTCTGTGGGATAGAATACCGGTCTGTGGGATAGAATACCGGTCTGTGGGAGAGAATACTGGTCTGTGGAACCTACAAGCACCACAACAAGCATTTTCTTCTCAGTACAGGGACATCCACTTTACAAACTATGGGCTCCAATAAGCTTTTGAGGGGCTTATTGTTTAGGCAAATGAGTCTCACTGTGTATCGATGCACCTATCTGTTCTAGTACAGTTAGCGGGAGTTCCTGCTATCTATAGTAGTGTGAGGTGGCCAATGCGTGATATCTGGCACAGTAAACAAGAACCGCTAGCAACGCCACACTAAGGAAACTCGCTTGTAAAACGGTAAATGGTTGTGACTGTGTAAAGCGAGAACAGTTTCAGAAACCTCACAACATAAACAAGGGGTGGACATGGGTGGTTTGGGGCTTTCACCTTCACCTTGCTCAAGCATACAGAATTCATAGACTCTATTGCCTATGTGAAGTATCACATTTTACACCATGTCCTGCTATTCCACAGCCGACTAAAACTACTTTCGGGTTTTCTTGTGCACGTATGGTAGTGTGGTCTGTTTTTTTAGAGAGGGCTTTTTATTTCATGTTAAAGGGACAAGGTACTCCAGAATTATTTTTTTTTTACAAAGATAGATAATCCCTTTATTACCCATTCCCAGGTTTTGCAGAACCAACACTGTTAAAGTAATATACTTTTTACCTCTGTGATTACCTTGTATCTAAGCCTCTGCAAACTGCCCTCTTATCTCAGATCTTTTGACAGACATGCATTTTAGCAAATCAGTGCTGACTCATAAATAACTCTACAAGAGTGAGCACAATGTTATCTATATGACACACACGAACTAGCACGGTCTAGCTGTGAAAAACTAATAAAATACACTGAGATAAGTGGCAGCCTTCAAGGGCTTAGAAATTAGCATATGAGCCTACCTTGGTTTAGCTTTCAACAAAAGAATACCAAGAGAACAAAGAACATTTGATGACAAAGTAAATTGGAAAATTGTTTAAAATGACTGCCCTATCTGAATCATAAAAGTTTAGTTTTGACTTTACTGTCCCTTTAAGTTAGGTTTTCATGGGGATTTTACTAAACTTCATTGTAGAACTTGTTCTATGTGTAGAGATAAAGGCTGCATCACTATTGGTTATAAGGGAGCTGACAGCTGTGACAAATCTCTATGAGTTGTGATGATTCAGTGAGACATTAGTTTCAGGAATACGTTTTATTGAATCAAGAACTCACCAGTTTTAAATACAACAAATAAAAAAATGGTGTGAATGTTCCCTTAACAGCCCTATGTGGTTCTACAGTTCCCCATCTCCATTAGCAGCGATCCATCAGCGAGCTGAAATATGTAAATGCACTCACGGTGCAGCCTCTCCGTGCACGCGGCCCTCGGATCTCACATCTGTACACATTTGCAATGTAAAATGAATGAGGGACGTGATTGCTCATATTCTTCGTAGCCGCACTGTGATTTTTTGACTTATATTGGAAGTGACAGCTGTTAATAGCTGCAGCGGCCGACACATTAAATACAAATCATGGTGCAGCGTTCTCCTTCAGTCATTTACCCAGCAGCCCTGCAACAGGTAGGTGCTCCGGTCAGAGTATAAATTAGTGAGCCAGGTGAGTGTCAAGCACAGATACAGCAATATGTCATATAAACTATATTATATCCTGCAAGGGGGGGGGGGGGGGGGGGGGAATGAAAACCTCTCCTTGTAAATGGCTTATTTATAGCACAGGGAGAGGTAACATGACAAATCACTGAATTCCTTCTATAACCAACTTCACTGGACTGAACTGTATATCTGTCTGACCCCAGCTGGTACCTAAATATCACAGCCATCCATGGTACCCCAATAAACCAGACCATCCACTGTACCCCCAATAAACCAGACCATCCACTGTACCCCAAATAAACCAGACCATCCACTGTACCCCAATACACCAGACCATCTCTGTACCCCCATAAAACCAGACCATCCACTGTACCCCAAATAAACCAGACCATCCACTGTACCCCCAATAAACCAGACCATCCTCTGTACCCCCAATAAACCAGACCATCCACTGTACCCCCAAATAAACCAGACCATCCTCTGTACCCCCAATAAACCAGACCATCCTCTGTACCCCCAATAAACCAGACCATCTCTATACCCCCAATACACCAGACCATCCACCGTACCCCCAATAAACTAGACCATCCACTGTACCCCCAATAAACCAGACCATCCACTGTACCCCCAATAAACCAGACCATCCTCTGTACCCCCAATAAACCAGACCATCCTCTGTACCCCAATAAACCAGACCATCCTCTGTACCCCCAATAAACCAGACCATCCTCTGTACCCCCAATAAACCAGACCATCCTTCTGTACCCCCAATAAACCAGACCACCCTCTGCCCCGCAATAAAGCAGACTATCCTCTGCCCCCGCAATAAACCAGACTATCCTCTGCCCTCGCAATAACCAGACCATCCTCTGTCTCCCAATAAACCAGACCATCCTCTGTCCCCCAATAAACCAGACCATCCTCTGTCCCCCAATAAACCAGACCATCCTCTGTACCCCCAATAAACCAGACCATATTCTGTCCCCCAATAAACCAGACCATCCTCTACCCCCCAATAAACCAGACCATCTTCTGTACCCCCAATAAACCAGACCATCCTCTGTACCCCAATAAACCAGACAATCCCCTGTACCCCCAATATACCAGATCATCCTCTGTCCCCCCAATAAACCAGACCATCCTCTGTCCACCAATAAACCAGACCATCCTCTGCCCCCCCAATAAACCAGATCATCCTCTGCCCCCCAATAAACTAGACCATCTTCTGCCCCCAATAAAGCAGACCATCCTCTGTCCCCCAATAAACCAGACCAACCTCTGTTCCCCAATAAACCAGACTATCCTCTGCCCCCCAATAAATCAGACCTTTTTCTGCCCCCCAATGAACCAGACCATCCTCTGCCCCCAATAAACCAGATCATTCTCTGTCCCTCAATAAACCAGACCATCATCTGCCCCCCAATAAACCAGATCATTCTCTGTCCCCCAATAAACCAGACCATCCTCTGTACCCCCAATAAACCAGATCATCCTCTGCCCCCCAATAAACTAGACCATCTTCTGCCCCCAATAAACCAGACCATCCTCTGTCCCCCAATAAACCAGACCAACCTCTGTTCCCCAATAAACCAGACTATCCTCTGCCCCCCAATAAATCAGACCTTTTTCTGCCCCCCAATGAACCAGACCATCCTCTGCCCCCAATAAACCAGATCATTCTCTGTCCCTCAATAAACCAGACCATCATCTGCCCCCCAATAAACCAGATCATTCTCTGTCCCCCAATAAACCAGACCATCCTCTGTACCCCCAATAAACCAGAGCATCTTCTGTCCCCCAATAAACCAGACCATCCTCTGTACCCCCAATAAACCAAACCATCCTCTGTACCCCCAATAAACCAGACCATCATCTGTAACCCCAATAAACCAGACCATCCTCTGTCTACCAATAAACCAGACCACCCTCTGTATCCCCAATAAACCAGACCATCTTCTGTCCCCCAATAAACCAGACCATCCTCTGTAACCCCAATAAACCAGACCATCCTCTGTAACCCCAATAAACCAGACCATCTTCTGTCCCCCAATAAACCAGACCATCCTCTGTACCCCCAATAAACCAGACCATCCTCTGTAACCCCAATAAACCAGACCATCCTCTGCCCCCCAATAAACCAGACCATCCTCTGCCCCCCAATAAACCAGACCATCTTCTGTCCCCCAATAAACCAGATCATCTTCTGTCCCCCAATAAACCAGACCATCCTCTATACCCCCAATAAACCAGACCATCCTCTGTACCACCAATAAACCAGACCATCCTCTGAACCACCAATAAACCAGACCATCTTCTGTCCTCCAATAAACCAGACCATCTTCTGTCCCCCAATAAACCAGACCATCCTCTGTACCCCCAATAAACCAGACCATCCTCTGTACCCCCAATAAACCAGACCATCCTCTGTAACCCCAATAAACCAGACCATCCTCTGTAACCCCAATAAACCAGACCATCCTCTGTCTACCAATAAACCAGACAATCTTCTGTCCCCCAATAAACCAGATCATCCTCTGTACCCCCAATAAACCAGACTATCCTCTGTCCCCCAATAAACCAGACCATCCTCTGTACCCCAATAAACCAGACCATTCTATGTAACCCCAATAAACCAGACCATCCTCTGTACCCCCAATAAACCAGACCATCCTCTGTAACCCCAATAAACCAGACCATCCTCTGTACCACCAATAAACCAGACCATCCTCTGTACCCCCAATAAACCAGACCATCCTCTGTACCACCAATAAACCAGATCATCTTCTGTCTACCAATAAACCAGACCATCCTCTGTCTACCAATAAACCAGACCATCCTCTGAACCACCAAAAAACCAGACCATCCTCTGTACCCCGAATAAACCAGGCCATCCTCTGAACCACCAATAAACCAGACCATCTTCTGTCCCCCAATAAACCAGACCATCTTCTGTCCCCCAATATACCAGACCATCCTCTGTACCCCCAATAAACCAGACCATCCTCTATACCACCAATAAACCAGACTATCCTCTGTCCCCCAATAAACCAGACCATCCTCTGTACCCCCAATAAACCAGACCATCCTCTGTAACCCCAATAAACCAGACCATCCTCTGTACCACCAATAAACCAGACCATCCTCTGTACCCCCAATAAACCAGACCATCCTCTGTACCCCCAATAAACCAGACCATCCTCTGTACCCCCAATAAACAAGACATCCTCTGTACCACCAATAAACCAGACTATCCTCTGTACCCCCAATAAACCAGACCATCCTCTGTACCCCCAATAAACCAGACCATCCTCTGTACCCCCAATAAACCAGACCATCCTCTGTACCCCCAATAAACAAGACCATCCTCTGTACCACCAATAAACCAGACTATCCTCTGTACCCCCAATAAACCAGACCATCCTCTGTACCACCAATAAACCAGACCATCCTCTGAACCACCAATAAACCAGACCATCTTCTGTCCTCCAATAAACCAGACCATCTTCTGTCCCCCAATAAACCAGACCATCCTCTGTACCCCAATAAACCAGACCATCCTCTGTACCCCCAATAAACCAGACCATCCTCTGTAACCCCAATAAAACAGACCATCCTCTGTAACCCCAATAAACCAGACCATCCTCTGTCTACCAATAAACCAGACAATCTTCTGTCCCCCAATAAACCAGATCATCCTCTGTACCCCCAATAAACCAGACTATCCTCTGTCCCCCAATAAACCAGACCATCCTCTGTACCCCAATAAACCAGACCATCCTCTGTAACCCCAATAAACCAGACCATCCTCTGTACCCCCAATAAACCAGACCATCCGCTGTAACCCCAATAAACCAGACCATCCTCTGTACCACCAATAAACCAGACCATCCTCTGTACCCCCAATAAACCAGACCATCCTCTGTACCACCAATAAACCAGATCATCTTCTGTCTACCAATAAACCAGACCATCCTCTGTCTACCAATAAACCAGACCATCCTCTGAACCACCAAAAAACCAGACCATCCTCTGTACCCCCAATAAACCAGGCCATCCTCTGAACCACCAATAAACCAGACCATCTTCTGTCCCCCAATATACCAGACCATCCTCTGTACCCCCAATAAACCAGACCATCCTCTATACCACCAATAAACCAGACTATCCTCTGTCCCCCAATAAACCAGACCATCCTCTGTACCCCCAATAAACCAGACCATCCTCTGTAACCCCAATAAACCAGACCATCCTCTGTACCACCAATAAACCAGACCATCCTCTGTACCCCCAATAAACCAGACCATCCTCTGTACCCCCAATAAACCAGACTATCCTCTGTACCCCCAATAAACCAGACTTTCTGCCCCCCCCGAGAACATCTGTTGTCAATTTAAACCCCTTTCTGCCTTTATATTAATTCTATAAACAACCCTTAAAGGGACATAAAACACAATTTTATTCCTTCATGTTTCAGATAGAAAATGTGATTTTAAACAACTTTCCAGTTGACTTCTATTATTGAATTTGCTTTGTTCTCATTATAACCTTTGTTGAAAGGGATACATAGGTAGGCTCAGGAGCTGCCGATTGGTGGCTGTACATATATGCTTCATCTTATTGGCTCACCCAGTAAATCAGCTAGCTCCCAGTAGTAAATTGATACTTCTTCAACAAAGGATACCAAGAGAATGAAGCAAATAGATAATAAAATCACATCCCTTTAAAACTATTTACTACCCCTCACCTTATTAACCATTTCCTACCCAGGCTGTATTACTTCTACCATCATAAAGCCGCTCCCACTGTATTAACTCCTTCCTAACCTTACAACATTAGCTCTACACCATCATATGGTAATACAATCCTACATACACGGCGAGATTATGAGTTTTGCGTTAGAGGCTATGCGGTGCTAACGAGCAGTTTTCTCTCACCGCTCACTTCCCTACAGCTCTGGTATTACGAGTTTTTACAAACCCGTCGTTAAAAGACAAGAAGTGAGCGTTGAGCAAAATTTTACCGCACTCCAATACATGCTCTGCTTAAGTCAGCGGTTAGCTGGTTTTACGTGCTCGTGCACGATTTCCCCATAAACATCAATGGGGAGAGCAGGCTGAGAAAAAGTCTAACACCTGCCAAAAAGCAGCGTAAAACTCAGTAACGCAGCCCTATTGATTCCAATGGGGAAATAAAATTTATGTCTACACCTAACACCCTAACATGAACCCAGAGTCTAAAGATCCCTAATCTTACACTTATTAACCCCTAATCTGCCACCCCCAACATCTACATTATAGTTATGAACCCCTAATCTGCTGCCCCCAACATCGCCGACACCTACATTATATTTATTAACCCCTAATCTGCCGCCCCCAATGTCGCCGCAACCTACCTACATTTATTAACCCCTAATCTGCCGCCCCCAACATTGCCGCCACTATAATAAACATATTAACCCCTAAACCGCCGCACTCCCACCTCACAGACATTAGTTAAATATTATTAACCCCTAATCTGCCGTCCCTAACATCGCCGCCACCTACCTACATTTATTAACCCCTAATCTGCCGCCCCCAACGTCGCCACCACTATATTAAAGTTATTAACCCCTAAACCTAAAACCCACTAACAAATATAATTTAAATAAATCTAAATAAATATTCCTATCATTAACTAAATTATTCCTATTTAAAACTAAATTCTTACCTATAAAATAAACCATAATATAGCTACAATATAACTAATAGTTAAATTGTATCTAGCTTAGGGTTTATTTTTATTTTACAGGCAAGTTTGTATTTATTTTAACTAGGTAGAATAGTTATTAAATAGTTATTAACTATTTAATAACTACCTAGCTAAAATAAAGACAAATTTACCTGTACAATAAGTTACACTAACACCTAACACTGCAATATAATTAAATAAATTAACTAAATTAAATACAATTACCTAAATTAAATTAGCTAAAGTACAAAACCCCCCCACTAAAATACAGAAAATAATAAACAAATTACAGATATTTAAACTATTTATACCTAATCTAATAGCCCAATTAAAATAAAAAAAGCCCCCCCAAAATAAAAAAAAAACCCTAGCCTAAACTAAACTACCAATAGCCCTTAAAAGGGCCTTTTGCGGGGCATTGCCCCAAAGTACTCAGCTCTTTTACCTGTAAAAAAAAATTCAAACAACCCCCCCAACAGTAAAACCAACCACCCACACAACAAACCCCCCAAATAAAATACTATCTAAAAAACCTAAGCTCCCCATTGCCCTGAAAAGGGCATTTGGATGCGCATTGCCCTTAAAAGGGCAGTTAGCTCTTTTGCTGCCCAAACCCTAACCTAAAAATAAAACCCACCCAATACACCCTTAAAAAAACCTAACATTAACCCCCTGAAGATCGACTTACCGGGAGACGTCTTCATCCAAGCCGGGCCGAAGTCCTCAATGGAGTCAGGAGAAGTCTTCATCCAAGCCGGGCGAAGTGGTCCTCCAGACGGGCAGTAGTCTTCATCCATCCGGCGCGGAGCATCCTCTTCATCCGACGACTAAAGCTGAATGAAGGGTACCTTTAAAGGGACACTGAACCCACATTTTTTCTTTCGGGATTCAGATAGAGCATGCAGTTTTAAGCAACTTTTTAATTTACTCCTATGATCAATTTTCCTTCGTTCTCTTGCTATCTTTATTTGAAAAAGAACGCATCTAAGCTTTTTTTCTTGGTTCAGCACTCTGGACAGCACTTTTTTATTGGTGGATGAATTTATCCACCAATCAGCAAGGACAACCCAGGTTGTTCACTAAAAATGGGCCGGCATCTAAACTTACATTCTTGCATTTCAAATAAAGATACCAAGAGAATAAAGAAATTTGATAATAGGAGTAATTTAGAAAGTTGCTCAAAATGTCATGCTCTATCTGAATCACAAAAGATAAAATTTGGATTCAGTGTCCCTTTAAGTGACGTCATCCAAGATGGCGTCCCTTAGATTCCGATTGGCTGATATAATTCTATCAGCCAATCAAAATTAAGTTAGAAAAAATCCTATTGGCTGATGCAATCAGACAATAGGATTGAAGTTCAATCCCATTGGCTGATCCAATCAGCCAATAGAATTGAACTTCAATCCTATTGGCTGATTGCATCAGCCAACAGGATTTTGTCTACCTTAATTCCAATTGGCTGATAGAATTATATCAGCCAATCGGAATCTAAGGGACGCCATCTTGGATGACATATCTTGGATGACATCACTTAAAGGTACCTCCATTCAGCTTTAGTCGTCGGATGAAGAGGATGCTCCGCGTCGGATGTCTTGAAGATGGACCCACTCCGCGCCGGTTGGATGGAGATATAAGATGCTGTCTGGATGAAGACTTCTGCCCGTCTAGAGGACCACTTCGCCCGGCTTCGTTGAGGACTTCGGCCTGGCTTGGATGAAGATGTCTCCCGCTAAGTCGATCTTCAGGGGGTTAGTATAAGGTTTTTTTAAGGGTGTATTGGGAGGGTTTTAATTTTAGGTTAGGGTTTGGGCGGCAAAAGAGCCAACTGCCCTTTTAAGGGCAATGCCCATCCAAATGCCCTTTTCAGGGCACTGGGGAACTTAGTTTTTTTTAGATAGTTTTTTTATTTGGGGGGTTGGTTTTACTGTTGGGGGGTGTTTGTATTTTTTTTTTTTTACAGGTAAAAGAGCTGATTACTTTGGGGCAATGCCCCGCAAAAGGCCCTTTTAAGGGCTATTGGTAGTTTAGTTTAGGCTAGGGTTTTTTTTTATTTTGGGGGGCTTTTTTATTTTAATAGGGCTATTAGATTACGTGTAATTAGTTTAAATATCTGTAATTGTTTATTATTTTCTGCAATTTAGTGGGGTTTTTTGTACTTTAGCTAATTTAATTTAGGTAATTGTATTTAATTTAGTTAATTTATTTAATTATATTGTAGTGTTAGGTGTTAGTGTAACTTAGGTTAGGTTTTATTTTACAGGTACTTTTGTATTTATTTTAGCTAGGTAGTTATTAAATAGTTAATAACTATTTAGTAACTATTCTACCTAGTTAAAATAAATACAAAGTTGCCTGTAAAAAAAAAAAAAAACCCTAAGCTAGCTACAATGTAACTATTAGTTATATTGTAGCTAGCTTAGGGTTTATTTTATAGGTAAGTATTTAGTTTTAAATAGGAATAATTTAGTTAATGATAGGAATTTTTATTTATAAATTATATTTAAGTTAGTGGGTGTTAGGTTTAGGGGTTAAAAACTTTAATATAGTGGCGGTGACGTTGGGGGCGGCAGATTAGGGGTTAATAAATGTAGGTAGGTGGCGGCGAGGTTAGGGACGGCAGATTAGGGGTTAATAATATTTAACTAATGTTTGCGCGGCGGGAGTGCGGCGGTTTAGGGGTTAATATGTTTATTATAGTGGCGGCGGAGTTGGGGGCGGCAGATTAGGGGTTAATAAATGTAGGTAGGTTGCGGCGACATTGGGGGTGGCAGATTAGGGGTCAATATATATAATGTAGGTGTCGGTGATGTTGGGGGCGGCAGATTAGGGGTTAATAAATATAATGTAGGTGTCGGTGATGTTGGGGGCAGCAGATTAGGGGTTCATAAGTATAATGTAGGTGGCTGCTGTGTCCGGAGATGCAGATTAGGGGTTAAAATTTTTATTATAGTATTTGCGATGCGGGAGGGCCTCAGTTTAGGGGTTAATAGGTAGTTTATGGGTGTAAGTGTACTTTTTAGCACTTTAGTTATGAGTTTTATGTTACGGCGTTGTACCATAAAACTCTTAACTACTGACTTATAAATGCGTTAGGGATCTTGACAGGGTAGGGTGTACCGCTCACTTTTTGGCCTCCCAGGACAGACTCGTAATACCGGCGCTATGGAAGTCCCATAGAAAAAAGACTTTACAAAGTTTACGTAAGTCGTTTTGCGGTAAGGACAAAGAAGTGTGTGGTGACCCTACACCTTCAAGACTCGTAATAGCAGCGGGCTTAAAAAAGCAGCGTTAGGACCTCTTAACACTGCTTTTTTACCCTAACGCACGACTCGTAATCTAGCCGAATATCTCTACACAGTGATTGTTCAGATCAGACCACAGTTCATTTACATTTGTCCCTTATTGGTCACATCCAAGAGGACAGCAACATGAGTTAAAGGGACAGTCTAGTCCAAATGTAACTTTCATGATTCAGATAGGGCAGTCATTTTAAACAACTTTCAAATTTACTTTTATCACAACGTTTGCTTGATATTCTTTGTTGAAGGCTAAACCTAGATAGGCTCATATGCTAATTTATTAGCCCTTTAAGGCCGCCTATTATTTCAGTGCATTTGACAGTTTTTCACAGCTAGAGGGCGTTATATACAGCATACACTCACATAGTATAACATACTACATCAGTCTAATATACAGCACACACTTACATAGTATAACATGCACCACAGCAATCTAATATACAGCACACACTCACATAGCATAACATGCACCACAGCAGTCTAATATACAGCGCACACTCACATAGCATAACATGCACCACAGCAGTCTAATATACTGCACACACTTACATAGTATAACAGACCACAGCAGTCTAATATACAGCACACACTAACATAGTATAACATGCACCACAGCAGTCTAATATACAGCACACACTAACATAGTATAACATGCACCACCGCAGTCTAATATACAGTACACACTCACATAGAACAACATGCACCACAGCAGTCTAATATACAGCACACACTTACACTGTATAACATGCACCACAGCAGTTTAATATGCAGCACACACTCACATTGTATAACATGCACCACAGCAGTTTAATATGCAGCACACACTCACATTGTATAACATGCACCACAGCAGTCTTATATACAGCACACACTCACATAGTATAACATGCACTACAGCAGTCTAATATACAGCACACACTAACATAGTATAACATGCACCACCGCAGTCTAATATACAGTACACACTCACATAGTACAACGTGCACCACAGCAGTCTAATATACAGCACACACTTACATTGTATAACATGCACCACAGCAGTCTAATATACAGCACACACTCACATAGTATAACATGCACCACAGCAGTTTAATATGCAGCACACACTCACATTGTATAACATGCACCACAGCAGTTTAATATACAGCACGCACTTACATTGTATAACATGCACCACAGCAGTATAATATGCAGCACACACTCACATAGTATAACATGCACCACAGCAGTCTAATATACAGCACACACTCACATAGTATAACAGACCAGAGCAGTCTAATATACAGCACACACTTACATAGTATAACAGACCACAGCAGTCTAATATACAGCACACACTCACATAGTATAACATACCACATCAGTCTAATATACAGCACACACTCACATAGTATAACATGCACCACAGCAGTTTAATATACAGCACACACTCACATAGTATAACATGCACCACAGCAGTCTAATATACAGCACACACTTACATAGTATAACAGACCACAGCAGTCTAATATACAGCACACACTCACATAGTATAACATACCACATCAGTCTAATATACAGCACACACTCACATAGTATAACATGCACCACAGCAGTCTAATATAGAGCACACACTCACATAGTATAACATGCACCACAGCAGTTTAATATACAGCACGCACTTACATTGTATAACATGCACCACAGCAGTATAATATACAGCACACACTCACATAGTATAACATGCACCACAGCAGTTTAATATACAGCACACACTCACATAGTATAACATGCACCACAGCAGTTTAATATACAGCACACACTTACATTGTATAACATGCACCACAGCAGTCTAATATACAGCACACACTCACATAGTATAACATGCACCACAGCAGTCTAATATACAGCACACACTCACATAGTATAACATGCACCACATCAGTCTAATATACAGCACACACTCACATAGTATAACATGCACCACAGCAGTCTAATATACAGCACACACTCACATAGTATAACATATCACAGCAGTCTAATATACAGCACACACTCACATAGTATAACATGCACCACATCAGTCTAATATACAGCACACACTCACATAGTATAACATGCACCACATCAGTGTAATATACAGCACACACTCACATAGTATAACATACCACATCAGTCTAATATACAGCACACACTTACATTGTATAACATGCACCACAGCAGTCTAATATACAGCACACACTTACATAGTATAACAGACCACAGCAGTCTAATATACAGCACACACTTACATTGTATAACATGCACCACAGCAGTCTAATATACAGCACACACTCACATAGTATAACATGCACCACAGCAGTCTAATATACAGCACACACTCACATAGTATAACATATACCACAGCAGTCTAATATACAGCACACACTCACATAGTATAACATGCACCACAGCAGTCTAATATACAGCACACACTCACATAGTATAACATGCACCACAGCAGTCTAATATACAGCACACACTCACATAGTATAACATGCACCACAGCAGTCTAATATACAGCACACACTCACATTGTATAACATGCACCACAGCAGTCTAATATACAGCACACACTCACATAGTATAACATGCACCACAGCAGTCTAATATACAGCACACACTTACATTGTATAACATGCACCACAGAAGTTTAATATACAGCACACACTCACATAGTATAACATGCACCACAGCAGTTTAATATACAGTACACACTCACATAGTATAACATGCACCACAGCAGTCTAATATACAGCACACACTTACATAGTATAACAGACCACAGCAGTCTAATATACAGCACACACTAACATAGTATAACATGCACCACAGAAGTCTAATATACAGCACACACTCACATAGTATAACATGCACCACAGCAGTCTAATATACAGCACACACTCACATAGTATAACATGCACCACAGCAGTCTAATATACAGCACACACTTACATAGTATAACAGACCACAGCAGTCTAATATACAGCACACACTCACATTGTATAACATGCACCACAGCAGTTTAATATGCAGCACACACTCACATTGTATAACATGCACCACAGCAGTCTAATATACAGCACACACTCACATAGTATAACATGCACCACAGCAGTCTAATATACAGCACACACTCACATAGTATAACATATAGAACAGCAGTCTAATATACAGCACACACTCACATAGTATAACATGCACCACAGCAGTCTAATATACAGTACACACTCACATAGTATAACATGCACCACAGCAGTCTAATATACAGCACACACTTACATAGTATAACAGACCACAGCAGTCTAATATACAGCACACACTCACATTGTATAACATGCACCACAGCAGTTTAATATGCAGCACACACTCACATAGTATAACATGCACCACAGCAGTCTAATATGCAGCACACACTCACATAGTATAACATGCACCACAGCAGTCTAATATACAGTACACACTCACATAGTATAACATGCACCACAGCAGTCTAATATACAGCACACACTTACATAGTATAACAGACCACAGCAGTCTAATATACAGCACACACTCACATTGTATAACATGCACCACAGCAGTTTAATATGCAGCACACACTCACATTGTATAACATGCACCACAGCAGTCTAATATACAGCACACACTCACATAGTATAACATGCACCACAGCAGTCTAATATACAGTACACACTCACATAGTATAACATGCACCACAGCAGTCTAATATACAGCACACACTTACATAGTATAACAGACCACAGCAGTCTAATATACAGCACACACTCACATTGTATAACATGCACCACAGCAGTTTAATATGCAGCACACACTCACATAGTATAACATGCACCACAGCAGTCTAATATACAGTACACACTCACATAGTATAACATGCACCACAGCAGTCTAATATACAGCACACACTTACATAGTATAACAGACCACAGCAGTCTAATATACAGCACACACTCACATTGTATAACATGCACCACAGCAGTTTAATATGCAGCACACACTCACATTGTATAACATGCACCACAGCAGTCTAATATACAGCACACACTCACATAGTATAACATGCACCACAGCAGTCTAATATACAGCACACACTCACATAGTATAACATATAGAACAGCAGTCTAATATACAGCACACACTCACATAGTATAACATGCACCACAGCAGTCTAATATACAGCACACACTTACATTGTATAACATGCACCACAGCAGTCTAATATACAGCACACACTCACATAGTATAACATGCACCACAGCAGTCTAATATACAGCACACACTCGCATAGTATAACATGCACCACAGCAGTTTAATATACAGCACACACTCACATAGTATAACATGCACCACAGCAGTCTAATATACAGCACACACTTACATTGTATAACATGCACCACAGCAGTCTAATATACAGCACACACTCACATAGTATAACATGCACCACAGCAGTCTAATATACAGCACACACTCACATTGTATAACATATACCACAGCAGTCTAATATACAGCACACACTCACATAGTATAACATATACCACAGCAGTCTAATATACAGCACACACTCACATAGTATAACATGCACCACAGCAGTCTAATATACAGCACACACTCACATAGTATAACATGCACCACAGCAGTTTAATATACAGCACACACTCACATAGTATAACATGCACCACAACAGTCTAATATACAGCACACACTTACATTGTATAACATGCACCACAGCAGTCTAATATACCGCACACACTCACATAGTATAACATATACCACAGCAGTCTAATATACAGCACACACTTACATTGTATAACATGCACCACAGAAGTCTAATATACAGCACACACTCACATAGTATAACATGCACCACTGCAGTCTAATATACAGCACACACTCACATAGTATAACATGCACCACAGCAGTCTAATATACAGCACACACTCACATAGTATAACATGCACCACAGCAGTCTAATATACAGCACACACTCACATAGTATAACATGCACCACAGCAGTCTAATATACAGCACACACTCACATAATATAACATATACCACAGCAGTCTAATATACAGCACACACTCACATAGTATAACATGCACCACAGCAGTCTAATATAGTGCACACACTCACATAGTATAACATGCACCACAGCAGTCTAATATACAGCACACACTTACATAGTATAACAGACCACAGCAGTCTAATATACAGCACACACTCACATAGTATAACATGCACCACAGCAGTCTAATATACAGCACACACTCACATAGTACAACATGCACCACAGCAGTCTAATATACAGCACACACTCACATAGTATAACATGCACCACAGCAGTCTAATATACAGCACACACTCACATAGTATAACATACCACAGCAGTCTAATATACAGCACACACTCACATAGTATAACATGCACCACAGCAGTCTAATATACAGCACACACTCACATAGTATAACATATAGAACAGCAGTCTAATATACAGCACACACTCACATAGTATAACATGCACCACAGCAGTCTAATATACAGCACACACTCACATAGTATAACATATAGAACAGCAGTCGAATATACAGCACACACTCACATAGTATAACATGCACCACAGCAGTCTAATATACAGCACACACTCACATAGTATAACATGCATCACAGCAGTCTAATATACAGCACACACTTACATTGTATAACGTGCACCACAGCAGTTTAATATACAGCACACACTCACATAGTATAACATGCACCACAGCAGTCTAATATAGAGCACACACTCACATAGTATAACATGCACCACAGCAGTTTAATATGCAGCACACACTCACATTGTATAACATGCACCACAGCAGTCTAATATACAGAACACACTCACATAGTATAACATACCACAGCAGTCTAATATACAGCACACACTCACATTGTATAACATGCACCACAGCAGTCTAATATACAGCAAACACTCACATAGTATAACATACCACATCAGTCTAATATACAGCACACACTCACATAGTATAACATGCACCACAGCAGTCTAATATACAGCACACACTCACGTAGTATAACATATAGAACAGCAGTCTAATATACAGCACACACTCACATAGTATAACATGCACCACAGCAGTCTAATATACAGCACACACTCACATAGTATAACATGCACCACAGCAGTCTAATATACAGCACACACTCACATAGTATAACATGCACCACAGCAGTCTAATATACAGCACACACTCACATAGTATAACATGCACCACAGCAGTCTAATATACAGCACACACTCACATAGTATAACAGACCACAGCAGTCTAATATACAGCACACACTCACATAGGATAACATGCACCACAGCAGTCTAATATACAGCACACACTCACATAGTATAACATATACCACAGCAGTTTAACGATGAACAGATATTGCACTTCACTTTCTCCTCACTCCTCATCAAGGAGGCAAAAGAAAATGACTAAGAATCATGGGAAGTGAGAGAGATTAAAACTCTGGTGCATTGTGGTGCCTTTTGCTTTCTTCTAGTAGTCAGGAGGGGAATTCTCACACATGATGACCTGTAGTATAGAGCTCTCCAAGGTGCTGAACAATATAAAAGTGTAGTATAGAGCGCTCCAAGGTGCGGAACAATATAAAAGTGTAGTATAGAGCTCTCCAAGGTGCTGAACAATATAAAAGTGTAATATAGAGCGCTCCAAGGTTCTGAACAATATAAAAGTGTAGTATAGAGCTCTCCAAGGTGCGGAACAATATAAAAGTGTAGTATAGAGTTCTTCAAGGTGCTGAACAATATAAAAGTGTAGTATAGAGTTCTCCAAGGTGCTGAACAATATAAAAGTGTAGTATAGAGCTCTCCAGGGTGCCGAACAATATAAAAGTGTAGTATAGAGCTCTCCAATGTGCTGAACAATATAAAAGTGTAGTATAGAGTGCTCCAAGGTGCTGAACAATATAAAAGTGTAGTATAGAGCTCTCCAAGGTGCGGAACAAAATAAAAGTGTAGTATAGAGCTCTCCAAGGTGCTGAACAATATAAAAGTGTAGTATAGAGCTCTCCAAGGTGCAGAACAATATAAAAGTGTAGTATAGAGCTCTCCAAGGTGCGGAACAATATAAAAGTGTAGTATAGAGCTCTCCAAGGTGCTGAACAATATAAAGGTGTAGTATAGAGCTCTCCAAGGTGCTGAACAATATAAAAGTGTAGTATAGAGCTCTCCAAGGTGCTGAACAATATAAAAGTGTAGTATAGAGCTCTCCAAGGCGCTGAACAATATAAAAGTTTAGTATAGAGCTCTCCAGGGTGCGGAACAATATAAAAGTGTAGTACAGAGCTCTCCAAGGTGCGGAACAATATAAAAGTGTAGTACAGAGCTCTCCAAGGTGCTGAACAATATAAAAGTGTAGTATAGAGCTCTCCAAGGTGCTGAACAATATAAAAGTGTAGTATAGAGCTCTCCAAGGTGCTGAACAATATAAAAGTGTAGTATAGAGGTCTCCAATGTGCTGAACAATATAAAAGTGTAGTATAGAGCTCTCCAAGGTGCTGAACAATATAAAAGTGTAGTATAGAGCTCTCCAGGGCGCTGAACAATATAAAAGTGTAGTATAGAGCTCTCCAAGGTGCGGAACAATATAAAAGTGTAGTATAGAGCTCTCTAAGGTGCTGAACAATATAAAAGTGTAGTATGGAGTTCTCCAAGGTGCTGAACAATATAAAAGTGTAGTATAGAGCTCTCCAAGGTGCTGAACAATATAAAAGTGTAGTATAGAGCTCCCCAAGGTGCTGAACAATATAAAAGTGTAGTATAGAGCTCTCCAGGGTGCTGAACAATATAAAAGTGTAGTATAGGGCTCTCCAAGGTGCTGAACAATATAAAAGTGTAGTATAGAGCTCTCCAAGGTGCTGAACAATATAAAAGTGTAGTATAGAGCTCTCCAGGGTGCTGAACAATATAAAAGTGTAGTATAGAGCTCTCCAGGGTGCTGAACAATATAAAAGAGTAGTATAGAGCTCTCCAAGGTGCTGAACAATATACAAGTGTAGTATAGAGGTTTCCAAGGCGCTGAACAATATAAAAGTGTAGTATAGAGCTCTCCAAGGTGCTGAACAATATAAAAATGTAGTATAGAGCTCTCCAGGGCGCTGAACAATATAAAAGTGTAGTATAGAGCTCTCCAAGGTGCGGAACAATATAAAAGTGTAGTATAGAGCTCTCTAAGGTGCTGAACAATATAAAAGTGTAGTATGGAGTTCTCCAAGGTGCTGAACAATATAAAAGTGTAGTATAGAGCTCTCCAAGGTGCTGAACAATATAAAAGTGTAGCATAGAGCTCCCCAAGGTGCTGAACAATATAAAAGTGTAGTATAGAGCTCTCCAGGGTGCTGAACAATATAAAAGTGTAGTATAGAGCTCTCCAAGGTGCTGAACAATATAAAAGTGTAGTATAGAGCTCTCCAAGGTGCTGAACAATATAAAAGTGTAGTATAGAGCTCTCCAGGGTGCTGAACAATATAAAAGTGTAGTATAGAGCTCTCCAGGGTGCTGAACAATATAAAAGAGTAGTATAGAGCTCTCCAAGGTGCTGAACAATATACAAGTGTAGTATAGAGGTCTCCAAGGCGCTGAACAATATAAAAGTGTATTATAGAGCTCTCCAAGGTGCTGAACAATATAAAAGTGTAGTATAGAGCTCTCCAGGGCGCTGAACAATATAAAAGTGTAGTATAGAGCTCTCCAAGATGCGGAACAATATAAAAGTGTAGTATAGAGCTCTCTAAGCTAAGGTGCTGAACAATATAAAAGTGTAGTATGGAGTTCTCCAAGGTGCTGAACAATATAAAAGTGTAGTATAGAGCTCTCCAAGGTGCTGAACAATATAAAAGTGTAGTATAGAGCTCCCCAAGGTGCTGAACAAAATAAAAGTGTAGTATAGAGCTCTCCAAGGTGTTGAACAATATAAAAGTGTAGTATAGAGCTCTCCAGGGTGCTGAACAATATAAAAGAGTAGGATAGAGCTCTCCAAGGTGCTGAACAATATAAAAGTGTAGTATAGAGCGCTCCAAGGTGCTGAACAATATAAAAGTGTAGTATAGAGCTCTCCAAGGTGCTGAACAATATAAAAGTGCAGTATAGAGCTCTCCAAGGTGCTGAACAATATAAAAGTGTAGTATAGAGCTCTCCAAGGTGCTGAACAAAATAAAAGTGTAGTATAGAGCTCTCCAAGGTGTTGAACAATATAAAAGTGTATTATAGAGCTCTCCAAGGTGCTGAACAATATAAAAGTGTAGTATAGAGCTCCCCAAGGTGCTGAACAATATAAAATTGCTTAATAATGTTGAACTGAACTACTGAGGCAAAATGATTAAGAAGTACTGAGGGCATTGTGGAGCTCAGAGATAGTGAACTTTGGGTTATAACAGCATGCAATAATAATATTATATACATATGCCTGATGAAAACATTTAAGAGCTTCTGATTCAATGACGTTTAATGAACTTCATTGACCATTCACTATCTTCTGTCTCCGATTCCTGCCACTACAGAGACTGTAGCATATATATGTTAAAAACATTTATATGATACAAGCTTTAACAAAATTACTATTAAAGTGGAAAACTCACTTGTTCAGTTGTATTTGGTATGAGTGTCTATGTGTGTGTGAGTGTATGTGTGTGTGCGGTGTGTGTATGTGTGTGTGAGTGTATGTGTGTGTGTGGTGTGTGTATGTGTGTGTGAGTGTATGTGTGTGTGAGTGTATGTGTGTGTGCGTGTATGTGTGTGTGAGCATGGGTGTGCATGTGTGTGTATGTGTGTGTGCGAGTGTGTGCGCATGTGTGTGTATGTGTGTGCGCGAGTAGGTGGTGGTCTTATTTAATCCTTCAAAATGAAAACAGAACACATACTTTCACTGGTTCCTGGATTTAGTTATCAAACTTATTCAAGATTAAAGTCAGTAGAATAAAGTGATAGAAGGGCAACTGGATTTTATGCAATAGACTTTTTGACAATTTAATATATTATTATTCGGCCATTATTTAAGAACATTTTTCATGCTGATTTGTATAAATTTTAGATAGAGAAAGAGAGAGGGACAAAGAGAGGGGGGAGAGAGAGATAGAAAGAGAGGGAGAGAGATACAGAGAGAGAAAGAAAGAAACAGAGAGAGAGAGAAAGAAAGGGAGAAAGGGGCAGAGAGACAGAAAGAGAGGAGAGAGAGCAAGAGAGAGAGAGAGGGTGAGAAAGAGAGACAGAGAAAGAAAGAGAGAGAGAGAGAGGGAGTGAGAAAGAGAGAGGGGGAGAGAGAAAGAGAGACAGAAAGAGGGGAGAGAGAAAGAGAGGAGAGATAGAGAGAGAGAGAGTGAGAGAGAGAAAGAAAGAGAGGGTGAGAGAGAAAGAGAGAGAAAGCGAGAGAGAGAGAGAGAAAGCGAGAGAGAGAGAGAAAGCGAGAGAGAGAGAGAGAAAGAGAGAGATAAAGGGAGAGAGAGAAAGAGAGAGAAAGAAAGGGGGAGAGAGAGACAGAAAGAGAAAAGGAGAGAGAGCAAGAGAGAGAGAGAGAGAGAGGATAAGAAAAGAGAGACAGAGAGAGAGGGGGAAGTGAGAAAGAGAGACAGAAAGAGAGAGAGAGAAAGAGGGGGGAGGGAGAGAGAGACACAGAAAGAGAGAAGGAGAGAAAGCAAAAGAGAGAAAGGGCGAGAAAGAGAGACAGAGAGAGAACGAGAGAGAGTCCACGGCTTCATTCCTTACTGTTGGGAAGTACAACACCTGGCCACCTGGAGGAGGCAAAGACACCCCAGCCGAAGGCTTAAATATCCCTCCCACTTCCTCATTACCCCAGTCATTCTGCCGAGGGATCAAGGAAAAGTAGGAAAAACATTAGGGTATAAATGGTGCCAGAAGAATAAAATAAATAATAGGGGACCGCCCATAAACAAGAAGAAAACAGGCAGGGGGCCGTGGACTCTCCTTATCCCGAAGGAAAGGAATTTATCTGGTAAGCATAAATTATGTTTTCCTTCCTAAGATAGGGAGAGTCCACGGCTTCATTCCTTACTGTTGGGAAAACTATACCCAAGCTTCAGAGGACAATGAATGAATAACAGGAGGGAACAAAAAGGGAGAAGCGGACCCTATTCTGAGAGCACCACAGCCTGCAAAACTTTTCTCCTGAAAGCTGCTTCAGCCGAAGCAAAAACATAAAACTTGTAAAATTTTGAAAAAGTATGTAAGGAGGACCAGGTAGCCGCCTTACAAATCTGATCCATAGAGGCCTCGTTCTTAAAGGCCCAAGAGGAAGCCACTGCTCTAGTGGAATGAGCCGTTATCCTCTCAGGAGGACGATATCCCGCTGTCTCGTAAGATAAGCAGATGACACTCCTTAACCAAAAAGATAGGTAAGTCAAAGTAGCCTTCTGCCCCTTACACGTCCCTGAATAGCCAACAAACAAAGAGGAAGATTGTCTAAACTCCTTAGTAGCCTGAAGATAGAACTTCAAGGCGTGAACCACATCCAAATTGTGAAGTAAGCGTTCCTTCGATGAAGGATTAGGACACAAGGAAGGAACCACAATCTCCTGATTGATGTTGCGATCTGACACAATCTTAGGAAGAAAACCTAATTTAGTATGTAAAACTGCCTTATCTGCATGAAAAAAAGGGGCTCACATTGCAATAGCCAATAAAAAGAGAACCTTCCAAGATAACAATTTAATCAACGGTTTGCAGAGGCTCAAACGGTACCTGTTGCAAAACCAGAAGAACAATATTTAAATACAGGTCTGATCCTAATCAGAGTCTTAACAAAGGACTGCACGTCTGGAAGTTCAGCCAGTCTCTTGTGGAATAAAACCGACAGGGCTGAAATCTGTCCCCTCAGGGAACTAGCAGAAAGGCCCTTCTCCAGCCCATTGTCAGGGTGCCAGGAATCAGACTGAGACGAGAAGTGCAAAAATAATCACACCTTTATTAATAACAAAGAAATAAAAAGTCCACAAGTCAAATAACAAGCCAGGAGTCAAAGCCAGAGCTGGTAGTCAGACGAGCCGAGTCAGGAGCCAAAGCGAGTAGTCAGACGAGACGAATCAGGAACCAGGAGGGACGTCAGACAGCCAGGAAATACATAGGAACAGGAACTCACAAACAGGTCTGAGACAACGCAAGGGCAAAGCATACTGAACAGAGGCCCTTTAAATAATAAGTGATGACATCACAATACTGAGACTGCAACCTGTCTCACACGGATGATGTACACCAGTCCGGCCATAAGAGGGCGTGCAAGAAATGAACAGCATCAGACACTCTGCACCAGATTCAATAAGAGGTAAGTAAAATGGCTGCCAGGTGCACATGGCAAACAAAGCAGGGGAAAAACCCTGACACCCATTCTGTAGAAAAGATAAAATACTGGCAACCTTAACTCTGTGCCAGGAAAAACCACGCTCTTCAAACCAGAATAAGTAGGTCCTCCACACCTTGTGGTAGATACGCCGAGTAACTGGTTTACAAGCTTGAATAAGAGTATCAATGACACTCTCAGAGAAACCTCTCTTGGCTAAGACTAAGCGTTCAATCTCCACGCAGTCAGCCTCAGAGAATCTAGATTTTGATGAACAAATGGACCTTGTATCAGCAGGTCTCTGCAACAAGGTAACTTCCACGGAAGAGATGAGGACATCCCCACTAGACCCGTGAACCACGTCCTTCGTGGCCACGATGGAGCAATTAGGATTACTGATACCCACTCCTGCTTGATGCGGTCCACCACTCGAGGAAGAAGCGGTAATGGAGGAAAAAGATATATTAGTTTGAACCTCCAGGGCACTGCTAGTGCACCTATTAGATCTGCTTGGGGATCTCTCGACCCGTACCTGGGTAGCTTGGTATTGAGACGGGACGCCATGAGAACTATCTCCGGTGTCCTTCACTTTCTGAGTATCTCTGCGTACACCTCGGGATGAAGAGACCATTCCCCTGGATGGAAGGATTGCCTGCTGAGAAAATCCGCCTCCCAGTTGTCCACACCCGGAATGTGGATTGCTGACAGTGAACAGCTGTGGGCCTCCGCCCACTCCAGAATTTGAGCTATTTCCTTCATCGCCAAGGAACTTCTCATCCCCCCCCCTGATGGTTGATACTAGCCACCAAGGTTATATTATGTGATTGGAATCTGATAAACTGGGACGAACCCAGAAGTGGCCAAGCCTTCAAGGCCTTGAAGATTGCCGTAGTTACAAAATATTGATTGGGAGGGAGGACTCCTCCTGAGTCCACAACCCCTGTGCCTTCCTGGCACCCCAAACCGCTCCCCATCCGGATAGGCTTGCGTCCGTAGTCACAATTTCCCAGGATGGTCTTAAGAAGCATGTCCCTCAGGACAGATGATCTGGATAGAGCCACCAAGAGAGCAATTCTCTCGACCAGCTGTCTAATGCAATCTGTTCCACTGCCTCAGCATGCACAGTTGTAAAAGTCTGAGACAGAACCTGGCAAAAGGAATGATGTCCATTCAGGACACCATGAGACCAATCACCTTCATACACTGAACCACAGAGGGACTCAAGGAGGTCCGGAGGGCAAGACATGCCGAAGTTAGCTTGCAACGTCTCTGGTCTGTTAGAAATATCCTCATGGATATGGAGTCTATTATAGTACCCAGGAATTCCACCCTGGAACTTGGGATAAGAGAACTCTTTTCCATGTTTATCTTCCATCCATGTGATCGAAGAAGACTGAGAAGGGACTCCGATAATTCTTCCGCATGACGAAAGGATGGTGCTTGCACCAGAATATCATCCAAGTATGGGCTACTGCAATACCCTTAGTTCTGGCAAAGGCTAGAAGAGCCCCCAGAACCTTTGTAAAGATTCTTGGAGCAGTAGCTAGGCCAATGAACTGGAGGTGCTAGTCCAGGAATGCAAATCTCAGGAACTGAAAGTGTTCCCTGTGGATTGGAGCATGAAGGTAAGAGTGCTTCAGATAGTGGTCATAAACTGGCCTTCCTGAATTAAAGGAAGGATAAACCTTATCGTCTCCATCTTGAAGGAAGGGACACTGAGAAATTTGTTTAAGCACTGAAGGTCCAGAATTGGGCGGAAAATTCCCTCCTTCTTTGGAACCACGAAAAGGTTTGAATAAAACCCCAAACCTCTTTCTTCGATAGACAGCAACTCCTAAGGAGGATAGATCCCGGACGCACCCTAGAAAGGCATAACTCTTTTCTGGTCTAGTAGACAGATTCGAGAGAAGGAATCTGCCCATTGGTGGATGAGATTTGAAGCCTATCTTGTATCCCTGAGATACCACCTCCAAAACCCACGGATCCTGTACGTCCTTGAACCAGGCGTCTGAAAAAAGTCTGCCCCTACACGATCCTGGATCGGGGGCCGCCCCTTCATGCCGATGTTTTCGGCAGGCTTCTTATTCTTGGATTTATTCCAGAAGTGACTCGGCTTCCAAGTACTCTTAGGTTGCTAAGGCATGGAGGAGGATTACTGTTGTTGGGATTTGTCAGAACGAAAGGAACAAAAATTAGAAGATTGTCATCCTTTAGACTTGTTCTTCTTATCTTGAGTTAGAAAGGCACCCTTGCCTCCGGTAACCGTAGAAATTATGGAGTCCAGGCCTGGACCAAATAAAATCTTTCCCTTGAAGGGAAGAGAAAGGAGTCTGGACTTAGAAGTCATATCCGCAGACCAAAACTTCAACCAGAGCACCCGGCGGGCTAGGACCGCAAAGCCAGAGGCCTTTGCATTTAGGCGAATAGCTTGCATGTTCGCATCACAGATAACAGAATTAGCAATTCTCAGAGCTTTAATTCTGTCTTGAATATCCTCGAGGGGAGACTCCACCTCAATGAGTTCCAATAAAGAGTCGCACCAGTAGGTAGCCGCTCCGGCAACCGCAGCCGCCAGTTGAAACAAAAATCCCATATAATGAAACATCTTTCTCAGAAAGGTCTCCATTTTCTTATCCATTGGCTCTCTGAATGAAGAACTATCCTCAAGTGGTATAGTAGTACATTTAGCAAGCATAGAGATTGCACCATCCACCTTAGGAATGGAGCCCCACAAATCCAGTTGAGAATCCTGGACTGGGAACAACTTTTTAAAAGTAGACAAGGGGGAAAAGGAAGAACCAATTCTTTCCCATTTGTTCTTAATAATGTTCGCTATCTGAACTGGCACAGGAAAAGTCAAAGGAACTTTCTTGTCTTTGCAAACTCTGTCTAACTTAGGTATCATAGGTTCTTCAGGTAGCGTGGCCTCTGGAACCTCTAACGTAGACAGAACCTCCTTTAATAAAAAACGCAAGTGCTCAATTTTAAATCTAAAGGAAGGTTTCTCCACAGCAGGAGGCTTAAACGCTAAGGACTCCGACCCAGAAAGTTCACCCTCTAAAGCTACAGAGGTTAACTCATCATCGGAATACTGGGACATAATAGCTAAATCCGATAAATATTTAGATGACTCTGGGTCAGGAGAGCTATGTTTAACCTTTCTCTTGCGTTTGTTAGAGCGAGGTAATCACTGAGGACCGCAGACACCACCATTTGCAACTGCGTGGCTAAGTCTGCAGGAAGAAGGCCCCCTCCGGATGGAGGATTAGATGTACTACGGGGAACTGCATGTGGAGTAGATAATGTAGCAAGGGTAGTAATCTCACGGGACGCCGAGTCCTAAGAGGTAGATGACTCAGAGGGACTAAGAGCCTTAGCAGGGTTGTCTCCCTTCTTAGACTTTATAACGGTGTTAAGACATGTGGAACATAATTGAGTGGGTGGGAAAACCACGGCCTTCTCACAATATAAACAGGTATGATTTAGTACAGAAGGAGTACCTTCTAACATGTCAGAGTACTCCATAGCTCAGGTTATACCCCCAGAAGGAGACAAATAAAAAAAAATTCTATAATAGAAAACTGCACCTTTATACTCCCAAATGGCTGGGGCACTCACCACCTCCTTGACCCAGACAGTTAACAGAGGAAACGCTCTCCTCAGGTACAAGTCTCAGCCGGAATGGAGGAAATGATCATAGACCACACCCGGTCACATGGAGTACAAGACAGTACTTCCCCTGTTATTACAAGTAAAGCAAGTAATAGGAGCTGTGCAACACTTTCAAAAATGAAAGTGAAACCTAAAAGTGAAACCTGTTTGTTCCAGCCAAAAACACAGTCTATCAGCCCAGAGAAAAATCACACAAAGCAGCATGTAAATAATTAATACACTGATTAATTAACCCCAACTGTTCAATAAACCCCCTTCAGAGGATATTAACCCTGGATCCTACCCTGTTATAGAGTTTTATGTGTAAAAATTGAAACAATCTTACCTCCAGGACCCATGCTGTGGAGCAGAACACCGCCTCTCAAGTGTGGCAGTCTTATACCAGTGCTCCTGGCATGGACTTGAGTGAGAGAAAGCAGGCAGTGAAACTCGTCAACACTGATTGCTAAGGAGCTGTTAGGAGTAGTCTGGATGATTTTGCAGAAAAACATTCCCTGCATCTCCAGACTCTAACTTTTATCAATACTCTCACTGAGAGGTTGACATGACTACTTAAAACTCCAGTCCTATCTCGAAGGGCAGATACCCTTTTCCAGGACTCTCCGAATCTTCTGACACTTCTCTGTCACCTCCTAACGTGACGAAAGGCAAAGAATGACTGGGGTAATGAGGAAGTGGGAGGGATATTTAATCCTTTAGCTGAGGTGTATTTGCCTCTTCCTGGTTGCCAGGTGTTGTATTTCACAACAGTTAGGAATGAAGCCGTGGACCTATCTTAGGAAGGAAAGAGAGAGAGAAAGAAAGAAAGAGAGAGAAAGACAGAAAGAGAGAGAGAGAGAGAGAAAGAGAGAGAGAGAGAGAGAGAGAGAGAGAGAAAGAAAGAGAGAGACAGAAAGAGAGAGAGAAAGAGTGAGAGATAAAGAGACAGAGAGAGAGAGAGAGAGAGAGAAAGAGAGAGAAAGGAAAAGATAAATTCAGTACATACTCAACACGTGTTTGTTTGCGACACGGGACAGTGTTCCTCATACAGGTGCCACTCAATGGATCAACATCTTCCACAATAACAAAGGGGGCTTCTTCCAGGGTGACAATGCTCAGATGTTCATCCTTGTGCTCCTCTGAATTTGGGTAGAGTTCAAACACAGGCCACACATAGTACTTCATCTGCAGACTTCGGTCCTTATACTTCCCAACCTACCCAGAAAAACAAACAGACAGTGAATAGAGACAAAGCCTAAGGGGCCGGTTTACTAATGTCTGTCTGACATGATACACTGTAGCGTATCATGTCCGCCAGACATTGCTGAATGCCGACAGCATACGCTGTCAGCATTTATCATTGTACAAGCAGTTATGGTGAACTGCTTGTGCAATGCCGCCCCCTGCAGATTCGTGGCCAATCGGCCGCTAGCAGGGGGTGTCAATCAACCCAATCATACACGATCGGGCGGACTGATGTCCGCAGCCTCCGAGCCGGTGGACCAGTTAAGGAGCAGCGGTCTTAAGACCGCTGCTTCATAACTGCTGTTTCTGCACAAGCCTTCATCAGGGGCCATTCGGCCCTTGACAAATGGGCCCCTTAGAATGGTCTAGAGATGAGACAGCCAACATGAGACCTACGTAAATATGCTGATATCACAAAGCCTTAGAATGGTATAGAGGTGAGACAGCCAACATGAGACCTACATAAATATGCTGATATCACAAAGCCTAAGAATGGTCTAGAGGTGAGACAGCCAACATGAGACCTACGGATAATATGCTGATATCACAAAGCCTTAGAATGGTCTAGAGGTGAGACAGCCAACATGAGACCTACATAAATATGCTGATATCACAAAGCCTTAGAATGATCTAGAGGTGAGACAGTCAACATGAGACCTACGTAAATATGTTGATATCACAAAGCCTAAGAATGGTCTAGAGGTAAGACAGTCAACATGAGACCTACGGATAATATGCTGATATCCCAAAGCCTTAGAATGGTCTAGAGGTGAGACAGCCAACATGAGACCTACGTAAATATGCTGATACCTCTAAGCCTTAGAATGGTCGAGAGGTGAGACAGCCAACATGAGACCTACGGATAATATACTGATGTCCCAAAGCCTTAGAATGGTCTAGAGGTGAGACAGCCAACATGAGACCTACGTAAATATGCTGATACCACAAAGCCTTAGAATGTTCTAGAGGTGAGATAGCCAACATGAGACCTATGGATAATATGCTGATACCACAAAGCCTTAGAATGGTCTAGAGGTGAGACAGCCAACATGAGACCTATGTAAATATGCTGATACCACTAAGCCTTAGAATGGTCTAGAGGTGAGACAGCCAACATGAGACCTACGTAAATATGCTGATACCACAATGCCTTAGAATGGTCTAGAGGTGAGACAGCCAAATATGAGACCTACATATAATATGCCGATACCACAAAGCTTTAGAATGGTCTAGAGGTGAGACAGCCAACATGAGATCTATGGATAATATGCTGATACCACAAAGCCTTAGAATGGTCTAGAGGTGAGACATCCAACATGAGACCTATGGATAATATGCTGATACCACAAAGCCTTAGAATGGTCTAGAGGTGAGACAGCCAACATGAGATCTATGGATAATATGCTCATACCACAAAGCCTTAGAATGGTCTAGAGGTGAGACATCCAATATGAGACCTATGGATAATATGCTGATAACACAAAGCCTTATAATGGTCTAGAGGTGAGACAGCCAACATGAGATCTATGGATAATATGCTGATACCACAAAACCTTAGAATGGTCTAGAGGTGAGACAGCCAACATGAGACCTATGGATAATATGATGATACCACTAAGCCTTAGAATGGTCTAGAGGTGAGACAGCCAACATGAGACCTACAGATAATATGCTGATACCACAAAGTCTTAGAATGGTCTAGAAGTGAGACAGCCAACATGAGACCTATGGATAATATGCGAATACCACAAAGCCTTATAATGTTCTAGAGGTGAGACAGCCAACATGAGCCCTATGGATAATATGCTGATACCACAAAGTCTTAGAATGGTCTAGAGGTGAGACAGCCAACATGAGACCTACGGATAATATGTTGATACCACAAAGCCTTAGAATGGTCTAGAGGTGAGATAGCCAACATGAGACCTATGGATAATATGCTGATATCACAAAGCCTTAGAATGGTTTAGAGGTGAGACAGCCAACATGAGACCTACGGATAATACGCTGATACCACAAATCCTTAGAATGGTCTAGAGTTGAGACAGCCAACATGAGACCTACGGATAATATGCTTATATCACAAAGCACAAAATACACAGACAAGCAGCAAATAAGGGCAAACAATTACTTAAGGTTTTCTACAAATGGAGCAGAAGGTGAAATTCCTCCTTTGTCACGTTTTATCAACTTCACATTCTAAAGAACCATCAGTCTCCTGACAGTAGAAGAAGCTGCCTCTTCATGTAATGAACATGTTTAAATAATACTTGTGGATGCTGTGACTAAAACAAAGTGACATAAAATGCTTTGCTATGAAATGCATTGATTAAATAAACAAGATCTGGTCGTGCTACGACCATGAATAAAACATCGGCACCAAGATCTGGTCTGTGTTGTACTGATGGATAAAGCTGCTTAAAAATTAACTCTACAGAACAGTTAAAGGGACAGGGAACCCAACATTTTCTTTCATGATTCATATAGATGCAGCAATGAACTACTGTGAGCTAGCTGAGCACATCTGGTGAGACAATGACAAGAGACATAAATGTGCAGCCACAAATTAACACCTAGCTCCCAGTAGTGCATTGCTGCTCCTAAGCTTATCTAAGTATGCTTTTCAACAAAGAATCCCAAAAGAATGAAGCACATTAGATAATAGAAGTAAACTGTAAAATTATTTACAACTGCTGCTCAGTCTGAATCATGGCAGAAAAAAAAGAAGTTTTTGTAGGAATCAGTAAGGGGTGGGGTTATAGAGAGCAATAAGGAGAGAGGTTATAGGGAGCAGTAAGGGGAGGGGTAATATAGAGCAGTAAGGGGAGGGGTTATAAGGAGCAGTAAGGTAAATGGTTATGAGAGCAATAAGGAGAGAGGTTATAGGGAGCAGTAAGGGGAGGGGTTATAGGGTGCAGTAAGGGGAGAGGTTATAGGGAGTAGTAAGGGTAGGAGTTATAGGGAGTAGTAAGGGGAGGGGTTATAGGGAGCAGTAAGGGGAGGGGTTATAGGGAGCAGTAAGGGGAGGGGTTATAGAGAGCAGTTAGGGGAGGGGTTATAGGGAGCAGTAAGGGGAGGGGTTATAGGGAGCAGTAAGGGGAGAGGTTATAGGGAGCCGTAAGGGGAGGGGTTATAAGGAGCAGTAAGGGGAGGGGTTATAGGGAGCAGTAAGAGGAGGGGTTATAAAGAGCAATAAGGAGACAGGTTATAGGGAGCAGTAAGGAGAGGGGTTATAGGGAGCAGTAAGGGGAGGGGTTATAGGGAGCAGTAAGGGGAGGGGTTATAGGGAGCAATAAGGGGAGGGGTTATAGCAAGAAGTAAGGTGAAGGGTTATAGGGAGCAGTAAGGGGAGGGGTAATAGGGAGCAATAAGGGGAGGGGTTATAGGGAGCAGTAAGGGGAGGGGTTATAGAGAGCAATAAGGAGAGTGGTTATAGGTAGCAGTAAGGGGAGAGGTTATAGAGAGCAGTAAGGGGAGGGGTTATAGAGAGCAATAAGGAGAGTGGTTATAGGTAGCAGTAAGGGGAGAGGTTATAGGAAGCAGTAAGGGGAGGGGTTAAGGGGAGGGGTTAAAAGGAGCAGTAAGAGGAGGGATTATAGGGAGCAGTAAGGGGAGGGGTTATAGGGAGCAGTAAGGGGATGGGTTATAGGGAGCAGTAAGGGGAGGGGTTATAGGGAGCAGTAAGGGGAGAGGTTATAGGGAGCAGTAAGGGGAGGGGTTATAGGGAGCAGATAGGGGAGGGGTTATACAGAGCAGTAAGGGGAGGGGTTATAGGGACCAGTAAGGAGAGAGGTTATAGGGAGCAGATAGGGGAGGGGTTATAGAGAGCAGTAAGGGGAGGGGTTATATGGAGCAGAGAGGGGAGGGGTTATAGAGAGCAGTAAGGGGAGGGGTTATAGGGAGCAGTAAGGGGAGGGGTTATAGAGAGCAGTAAGGGGAGGGGTTATAGGGAGCAGTAAGGGGAGGGGTTATAGACAGGAGTGAGGGGAGGGGGTTATAGGGAGCAGTAAGGGGAGGGGTTATAGAGAGCAGTAAGGGGAGGGGTTATAGAGAGCTTTAAGGAGAGAGGTTATAGGGAGCAGTAAGGAGAGGGGTTACAGGGAGCTGTAAGGGGAGGGGTTAGAGGAAGTAGTCAGGGGAGGAGTTAGAGAGCAGTAAGGGGAAGGGTTATAGAGAGCAGTAAGGGGAGGGGTTATAGAAAGCAGAAAGGGGAGGGGTTATAGAGAGCAGCAAGGGGAGAGGATATAAGGAACAGTTAGGGAAGGGGTTATAGGGAGCAGTAAGGGGAGGGGTTATAGGGAGCAGTAAGGCGAGAGGTTATAGGGAGCAGTAAGGGGAGGGGTTATAGGGAGCAGTAAAGGGAGGGGTTATAGGGAGCAGTAAAGGGAGGGGTTATAGGAAACAGTAAGGGGAGGGGTTATAGAGAGCAGTAAGGAGAGAGGTTATAGGGAGCAGTATGGAGAGGGGTTATAGAGAGCAGTAAGGAGAGAGGTTATAGGGAGCAGTAAGGAGAGGGGTTATAGAGAGCAGTAAAGAGAGAGGTTATAGGGAGCAGTAAGGGGAGGGGTTATAGGAAACAATAAGGGGAGGGGTTATAGGGAGCAGTAAGGGGAGAGGTTATAGGGAGCAGTAAAGGGAGGGGTTATAGGAAACAGTAAGGGGAGGGGTTATAGAGAGCAGTAAGGAGAGAGGTTATAGGGAGCAGTATGGAGAGAGGTTATAGGGAGCAGTATGGAGAGGGGTTATAGAGAGCAGTAAGGAGAGAGGTTATAGGGAGCAGTAAGGAGAGGGGTTATAGAGAGCAGTAAAGAGAGAGGTTATAGGGAGCAGTAAGGGGAGGGGTTATAGGAAACAATAAGGGGAGGGGTTATAGGGAGCAGTAAGGGGAGAGGTTATAAGGAGCAGTAAGGGGAGCGGTTATAGAGAGCAGTAAGGGGAGGGGTTATAGAGAACAGTAAGGGGAGGGGTTATAGAGAGCAATAAGGAGAGAGGCTATAAGGAAAAGTAAGGGGAGGGGTTATAGAAAGCAATAAGAGGAGGGGTTATAGGCCGTAGTAAGGGGAGGGGTTATAGGGAGCAGTAAGGGGAGGGGTTATAGGGAGCAGTAAGGGGAGGGGTTATAGAGAGCAGTAAGGTGAGGGGTTATAGAAAGCAGTAAGGGGAGGGGTTATAGAGAGCAGTAAGGGGAGGAGTTATAGGGAGGAGTAAGAGGAGGGGTTATAGGGAGCAGTAAGAGGGGTTATAAGGTGCAGTAAGGGGAGGGATTATAAGGAGCAGTAAGGGGAGGGGTTATAAGGAGCAGTAAGGGGAAGGGTTATAGGCCATAGTAAGGGGAGGGGTTATAGAGAGCAAAAAGGAGAGGGGTTATAGAGAGCAGTAAGGGGAGGGGTTATAGCAAGCAGTAAGGGGAGGGGTTATAGGGAGAAGTAAGGGGAGGAGTTATAGGGAGCAGTAAGGGGAGGGGTTATAGGGAGCAGTAAGGGGAGGGGGTTATAGGGAGCAGTAAGGGGAGGGGTTATAGGGAGCAGTAAGGGGAGGGGTTATAGGGAGCAGTAAGGGGAGAGGTTATAGGGAGCAGTAAGGGGAGGGGTTATAGAGAGCAGTAAGGGGAGGGGTTATAGAGAGCAGTAAGGGGAGGGGTTATAGCAAGCAGTAAGGGGAAGGGTTATCGGGAGCAGTAAGGGGAGGGGTTATAGGGAGCAGTAAGGGGAGGGGTTATAGGGAGCAGTAAGGAGAGGGGTTATAGAGAGCAGTAAGGAGAGAGGTTATAGGGAGCAGTAAGGGGAGGGGTTATAGAGAGCTGTAAGGGGAGGGGTTATAGCAAGCAGTAAGGGGAGGGGTTATAGGGAGCAGTAAGGGGAGGGGTTATAGGGAGCAGTAAGGGGAGGGGTTATAGGGAGCAGTAAGGGGAGGGGTTATAGGGAGCAGTAAGGGGAGAGGTTATAGGGAGCAGTAAGGGGAGGGGTTATAGGGAGCAGTAAGGGGAGGGGTTATAGAGAGCAGTAAGGGGATGGGGTTATAGCAAGCAGTAAGGGGAAGGGTTATAGGGAGCAGTAAGGGGAGGGGTTATAGGGAGCAGTAAGGGGAGGGGTTATAGGGAGCAGTAAGGAGAGGGGTTATAGAGAGCAGTAAGGAGAGAGGTTATAGGGAGCAGTAAGGGGAGGGGTTATAGAGAGCAGTAAGGGGAGGGGTTATAGCTAGCAGTAAGGGGAAGGGTTATAGGGAGCAGTAAGGGGAGGGGTTATAGGGAGCAGTAAGGGGAGAGGTTATAGGGAGCAGTAAGGGGAGGGGTCATAGGGAGCAGTAAGGGGAGGGGTTATAGGAAGCAGTAAGGGGAAGGGTTATAGGGAGCAGTAAGGGGAGGGGTTATAGGAAGCAGTAAGGGGAGGAGTTATAGAGAGCAGTAAGGGGAGGAGTTATAGGAAACAGTAAGGGGAGGTGTTATAGGGAGCAGTAAGGAGAGGTTATAGGGAGCAGTATGGAGAGGGGTTAGAGAGCAGTAAGGAGTGAGGTTATAGGGAGCAGTAAGGAGAGGGGTTATAGAGAGCAGTAAGGAGAGAGGTTATAGGGAGCAGTTAGGGGAGGGGTTATAGAGAGCAGTAAGGGGAGGGGTTATAGTGAGCAGTAAGGGGAGGGGTTAAAGGGAGCAGTAAGGGGAGGGCTTATAGGGAGCAGTAAGGGGAGGGCTTATAGGGAGCAGTAAGGGGAGGGGTTAGATGGAGCAGTAAGGGGAGGGCTTACAGGGAGCAGTAAGGGGAGGGGTTATAGAGAGCATTAAGGGGAGGGGTTATAGGGAGCAGTAAGGAGAGGGGTTATAGGGAGCAAAAAGGGGAGGGGTTATAGAGAGCAATAAGGGGAGGGGTTATAGAGAGCAGTATGGGGAGGGGTTATAGGGAGCAGTAAAGGGTGGGGTTATAGGGAGCTGTAAGAAGAGGGGTTATAGGGAGCAGTAAGGGGAGGGGTTATAGAGAGCAGTAAGGGGAGGGGTTATAGGGGAGCAGTAAGGGGAGGGGTTATAGGGAGCAGTAAGGGGAGGGGGTTGTAAGGAGCAGTAAGGGGAGGGGTTATAGGCAGAAGGGGAGGGGTTAAAGGGAGCAGTAAGGGGAGGGGTTATAGGGAGCAGTAAGGGGAGGGGTTATAGGGAGCAGTAAGGGGAGGGGTTATAGGGAGCAGTAAGGAGAGGGGTTAGAGGAAGCAGTCAGGGGAGGAGTTAGAAAGCAGTAAGGGGAAGGGTTATATGGAGCAGTAAAGGGGGGAATTAAAGGGAGCGGTAAGGTGAGGGGTTATAAAGTGCAGTAAGGGGAGAGGTTATAGGGAGCAAAAAGGGGAGGGGTTATAGAGAGCAATAAGGGGAGGGGTTATAGAGAACAGTATGGGGAGGGGTTATAGGGAGCAAAAAGGGGAGGGGTTATAGAGAGCAATAAGGGGAGGGGTTATAGAGAGCAGTATGGGGAGGGGTTATAGGGAGCAGTAAGGGGTGGGGTTATAGGGAGCTGTAAGAAGAGGGGTTATAGGGAGCAGTAAGGGGAGGGGTTATAGAGAGCAGTAAGGGGAGGGGTTATAGGGAGCAGTAAGGGGAGGGGTTATAGGGAGCAGTAAGGGGAGGGGTTGTAAGGAGCAGTAAGGGGAGGGGTTATAGGCAGAAGGGGAGGGGTTAAAGGGAGCAGTAAGGGGAGGAGTTATAGGGAGCAGTAAGGGGAGGGGTTATAGGGAGCAGTAAGGGGAGGGGTTATAGGGAGCAGTAAGGAGAGGGGTTAGAGGAAGCAGTCAGGGGAGGAGTTAGAAAGCAGTAAGGGGAAGGGTTATATGGAGCAGTAAAGGGGGGAATTAAAGGGAGCGGTAAGGTGAGGGGTTATAAAGTGCAGTAAGGGGAGAGGTTATAGGGAGCAGTAAAGGGGGGAATTATAGGGAGCGGTAAGGGAAGGGGTTATAAAGAGCAGTAAGGGGAGGTGTTATAGGGAGCAGGAAGGGGAGGGGTTATATGGAGCAGTAAAGGGGGGAATTATAGGGAGCGGTAAGGGGAGGGGTTATAGAGAGCAGTTAGGGGAGGGGTTATAGGGAGCAGTAAGGGGAGGGGTTATAGGGTGCAGTAAGGGGAGAGGTTATAGGGAGCAGTAAGGGGAGGGGTTATAGGGAGCAGTAAGGGGAGGGGTTATAGGGAGCAGTAAGGAGAGGGGTTAGAGGAAGCAGTCAGGGGAGGAGTTAGAGAGCAGTAAGGGGAAGGGTTATATGGAGCAGTAAAGGGGGGAATTATAGGGAGCGGTAAGGTGAGGGGTTATAGGGAGCAGTAAGGGGAGGGGTTATAGAGAGAGGTAAGGGGAGGGGTTTAATAAGTCATTATTACTTTACTGACCATAATCAGTGATAAATCAACTTAAGTTAAAAACAAAAGGGGTAGAGCTTTTCCATCTCTTTCTTCTGCAATTGTGTAAACAACAATGCACATTCATACATCATGTACATGGAAAGGGTTGCTTTTTGGGGCACAGGGGAAAGAAGCATAACAATATACTCATTTGACAATACAAAGCTGCATTCTTTTTTACAAAATATTATAAAGCTGCAGTTGCATGTGTGTTTAATGTCCCTTTAATACTCAGTGAAAGGAATTTTAGCATCACAAGAACCTGTTTCAGATAATGTTGTGCTCTATAGGGGCCGATAACAGCTTTGTTTGAAAAACATCCCAAGAGAAGTCATTAAAATTAGCAGGGAGCAGCTTGTTAGGAATCTGTGCCAGACAGGAACAGAGTGGGACGAGGGGGGGGGGAGATCTGAAAGCACAAGAAGTGGTCCTGTGATGTAACCTCAGTCATGCACGGCACACGTCTTACTGCACAGAAACCAAAACAACTTCCCAAAGGATTAGAAATAGAGTTTTACTGAGCAAACCTAACAAGGGTCATACAGGCGTTACAGACATGTGCTTAGCATGAGGTCACTTAGACACCTAAATAAGAAATACTGATACTGTATTGTAGGTCTCCTGTGCAGAATGTGTATAGTCAGATAAACACTTCTCATGCTAAACTATGTATTTCTTAAAACTTTGGGAGCTCGCAGGACTGATGAGACTTAGTCCCAGTAGAGAATAAAAGCCTTTATTATTGTATATACAATGAACCAAACAAAAACCCTCCAATAGTTCAGGGGTGTTTGTATATTTTTTTTAGGAAAAGAGTTGTTTATCTCAGGGCAATGCCCTACAAAAGGTCCTTGGTAGTTTATTCTAGAGTAGGGTTTTTTTATTTTGCGGTGGGTTTATTTTTTAAGGGTATTAGAATAGGATTAATCTATTATTTTTTTGGACAATTTCTTTTTTTATTTTTTGTTAGGTTTTAGTGTAAGGCAGCTTAGGTTTTATTTCACAGGTAACTGTATTTAATTTAGCTAGGTAGTTATTAAATAGTTAATAACTATTTACTAACTAGTCTACCTAGTTAAAATAAATACAAAGTTGCCTGTGAATTAAAAATAAAACCTAAGCTAGCTACAAAGTAACTATTAGTTATTATGTAGCTAGCTTAGGTGTTATTTCACAGGAAAATATGTATTTAGTTTTAAATAGGAATAATTTAGTTAATAATTGTAATTTTAATTTAGATCTAATTTAATTATGTTAAAGTTAGGGGGGTGTTAGGGTTAGTTTAAGTGTTAGGTTCAGGGTTAGGTTTAGGGGTTAATAGTTTAATTTAGCGATGTGGGGGGCTGGCGGTTTAGGGGTTAATATGTTTATTGTGTTAATTGTAAATTTAATTTAGCTATATTTTTATTATGTTAAAGTTAGGGGGATTAGGGTTAGGTTGAGGATTACGTTAGGGTTAGGTTTAGGGGTTAATATAGTTTAATTTAGCTTGTTGCAATGTGGGGGGCTGGCAGTTTAGGGGTTAATAAATGTAGTATAGTGGCAGCGATATCGGGAGCGGCAGATTAGGGGTTAATAATTTTATTTAGGTAGTGGCGATATCGGGAGCGGCAGATTAGGGGTTAATAACTGGAGGCAGGCACCAGCGATGTTGGGGGAAGCAGATTAGGGGTGTTTAGACTCTGGGTTTATGTCAGGGTGTTACGTTTAAACTGTATTTTTATTTCCCCATAGACATCAATGGGGCTGTGTTACAGAACTTTTGTTTCCGCGATCGCAGGTGTTAGACTTTTTTTTTTGCCGGCTCTATCCATTGATGTCTATGGGGAAATCGTGCACGAGCACGTCTCAGCAGCGCTCTTATTGTGTGCGGTATGGAGCTCAACGCAACCATATCGCACGCAAAAGGCATATGTTTGTAAACTTGCAATAGCAGTGCTATAGGAATTTATATAACTTAACTTTTGTTGCGTTCGGTAATTTCTCTATAGCGCTCAAAACTCGTAATCTAGGTGATTATTTTGTTTTCAAATTTAGGAGTCACACTGTGTTTGTTTGGTTGTGTCAAAAAGTTCCAGCACACGCTGACCCTGTACTGACAGATTAACAAACCCTCATCACCATATGCACGTGCTGTATTAGCTTATGGTGACTAGGTGCCCACATATGTGCCAGATTAAATAAATCTCTCTCTCTTTAGCAGTTAATGCAGCGTCAAATTTCAGTAATAAAAGCTTCTGGTGAGACAGCGATGGTTCCCCTGTGACCTGCGCTGTGTGAGAGACACTAACAATATCACAGATTCCGGCAAACACATGCAAACTGGCACTGCCCACGGTACAGACCCAACCGCCTTGTGTTGCTCTAAATGGCATTTTTATGTTCATAAAGATGTTTCAGCCCTTGTAAGAAGCATTGATCTGAATTATTTACAGTTTCTGAAAGACTCATTTAGCATATACAGTATATATATATATATCAACTAGACATGAGACAGAATATAATTCCTACCGCTTACTGTACATACACTGTATAACACCCGGGACCCAGATACAGTATATATATATATATATATCTCAACAAAACATGAGACAGAACATAATTCCTACCGCTTACTGTACATACACTGTATAACACCTGGCACCCAGATACAGTATATATATATATATATATCAACAAGACATGTGACAGAACATAATTCCTACCGCTTACTGTACATACACTGTATAACACCCGGCACCCAGATACAGTATATATATATATATATATCAACAAGACATGAGGCAGAACATAATTCCTACCGCTTACTGTACATACACTGTATAACACCCGGCACCCAGACACAGTATATATATATATATATATCAACAAGACATGAGACAGAACATAATTCCTACCGCTTACTGTACATACACTGTATAACACCCGGCACCCAGACACAGTATATATATATATATATATATATCTCAACAAGACATGAGACAGAACATAATTCCTACCGCTTACTGTACATACACTGTATAACAACCGGCACCCAGACACAGTATATATATATATATATATATATCTCAACAAGACATGAGACAGAACATAATTCCTACCGCTTACTGTACATACAATGTATAACACCCGGCACCCAGACACAGTATATATATATATATATATATATATATATATATATATATATATATCAGTAAGACATGGGACAGAACATAATTCCTACCGCTTACTGTACATACACTGTATAACACCCGGCACCCAGATACAGTATATATATATATCTATATATATATCTCAACAAGACATGAGACATAACATAATTCCTACCGCTTACTGTACATACACTGTATAACACCCGGCACCCAGATACAGTATATATATATATATATATATATATATATATCTATCAACAAGACATGAGACAGAACATAATTCCTACCGCTTACTGTACATACACTGTATAACACCCGGCACCCAGATACAGTATATATATATATATATATATATATATATATATCTCAACAAGACATGTGACAGAACATAATTCCTACCGCTTACTGTACATACACTGTATAACACCCAGCACCCAGACACAGTATATATATATATATATATATATATAATATATATATATATATATATATATATCTATCTCAACAAGACATGAGACAGAACATAATTCCTACCGCTTACTGTACATACACTGTATAACACCCGGCACCCAGATACAGTATATATATATATATATATATATATATATATCTCAACAAGACATGAGACAGAACATAATTCCTACCGCTTACTGTACATACACTGTATAACACCCGGCACCCAGACACAGTACAGGTGGCCCTCGTTTTACAACGGTTCAATTTACACCGTTTCAGAATAACAACCTTTTTGTCCAGTCATGTGACTGCTGATGAAAAGCATTGAGAAGCAGTGCATTTATTAAAATAGCCAGTAGGTGGAGCTGTCCGCTTGTGTTGCAGCAAAGCCAAGCAAGCTGAAATTAATCAGTTTAACCAGACCTGAGCTATCGAGCAGATTTCAAAGGAACAAGATCTTCCAGTCTATAAATCAGTCCAGATTGGAATGCATATTTTAGCATTTAAAGTCTTCATTTCAAAGCTTTAAAAATAATGTATTAGGTGTTACTTATGACAATTTTGAGAGGGGCCTGGAACCTATCTCCCTCACTTCCAATTGACTTACATTATAAATTGGGTTTCAATTTACAACGGTTTCGATTTACAACCATTCCTTCTGGAACCTAACCCCGGCGTAAACTGAGGGCTACCTGTATATATATATATATATATATATATATATATATATCTCAACAAGACATGAGACAGAACATAATTCCTACCGCTCACTGTACATACACTGTATAACACCCGGCACCCAGATACAGTATATATATATATATATCAACAAGACAGGAGACAGAACATAATTCCTACCGCTTACTGTACATACACTGTATAACACCCGGCACCCAGATACAGTGTATATATATATATATCTATCAACAAGACAGGAGACAGAACATAATTTCTACCGCTTACTGTACATACACTGTATAACACCCGGCACCCAGACACAGTATATATATATATCAACAAGACATGTGACAGAAAATAATTCCTACCGCTTACTGTAAATACATTGTATAACACCCGGCACCCAGATACGGTAACGGTACACAGCTCCCAGAAACATCACACATGAATGCAGCACCACTGTAGGAACATAAAGCAGCCCGTGCCCAGGGGTGGCACAGCACAGGGTTACAATACAAAGCTGGGAAAGGGCACCAGTGAATGCTTCACCACTGTATGAACATAAAGCAGCCCATGCCCAGGGTGGCACAGCACATGGTACAAGACAAAGCTGGGAAAGGCACCGGTGAATGCTTCACCACTGTAGGAACATAAAGCAGCCCGTGCCCAGGGTGGCACAGCACAGGGTACAATACAAAGCTGGGAAAGGCACCGGTGAATGCTTCACCACTGTATGAACATAAAGCAGCCCGTGCCCAGGGTGGCACAGCACATGGTACAAGACAAAGCTGGGAAAGGCACCGGTGAATGCTTCACCACTGTATGAACATAAAGTAGCCCGTGCCCAGGGTGGCACAGCACATGGTACAAGACAAAGCTGGGAAAGGCACAAGTGAATGCTTCACCACTGTATGAACATAAAGCAGCCCGTGCCCAGGGTGGCACAGCACATGGTACAAGACAAAGCTGGGACTACAGCTCTAAGCTCCTGTGCTGTATGATTTGATGCAGTGTTAAGATCCATCAATTAACGGCTATTCAAAGTGTCAATTGTAAATCCAATACAATGTGCACAAGCTGGCAGGTGGCCAAGGGGGGGATACTGAGGGGGGCATCAGTGATGGAGGAGGGTGCAAGGGGGAAGGGCAAGAGGAAAGGGGTATTGTGACAAAGAGGCCACACACGGGAGGGGCACAGACCCCTCTTAAGCCTCATTCATTTCAAGCTTCACAAAGACAGAAATGTCCCTACATTTCCTATAATCCCCTATCCCTAAATAATGTGCTTTGGCAACACTGATGTGTAATATTTCTTGTCAATAAAGATGGTTTTGTATCCAAATATATGAGAGAGAGACAGAGATAGACACAGAGAGAGAAAGAGAAATAGAGACAGAGAGACATAAAAAGAGAGAGACAAAGAAAACAAGAGAGACAGAGAGAGAGGGCGAGATAGAGACAGTAAGACAGAAAGAGAGAGATAAAAGGAGAGACAGAGAGAGAAAGTGAGGCAGAGATAGGGACAGTAAGACAGAAAGAGAGAGAGAGAGAAAAAGGAGAGACAGAGAGAGAAAGTGAGGCAGAGATAGAGACAGTAAGACAGAAAGAGAGAGAGAGAGAAAAAAGGAGAGACAGAGAGAGAGAAAGATACAATGAAACAGAGAGAAAGAGATAGGGAAAAAGAGTGTGATAGAGTGTGAGAGCAGAAGATTTACAGAATAAATGATAGAGAGGTGAAAGACAGAGACACCAGAGAGGACAGAAACACAGGAAGAAGAACAGGGAGAGAGGTAGAGGAAGGGGATACAGAGACATATTCACAAGTTGCTGTACTTATAGGGGGACAGAGGGGATATATATAAAGAGGAAGGGGATACAGAGACATATTCACAAGTTGCTGTGCTTATAGGGGGACAGAGGGGTTATATATAAAGAGGAGGGGGATACAGAGAAATATTCACAAGTTGCTGTACTTATAGGGGGACAGAGGGGTTATATATAAAGAGGAAGGGGATACAGAGACATATTCACAAGTTGCTGTGCTTATAGGGGACGGAGGGGTTATATATAAAGAGGAAGGGGATACAGAGACATATTCACAAGTTGCTGTGCTTATAGGGGGACAGAGGGGTTATATATAAAGAGGAAGGGGATACAGAGACATATTCACAAGTTGCTGTGCTTATAGGGGGACAGAGGGGTTATATATAAAGAGGAAGGGGATACAGAGACATATTCACAAGTTGCTGTGCTTATAGGGGGACAGAGGGGTTATATATAAAGAGGAAGGGGGATACAGAGACATATTCACAAGTTGCTGTGCTTATAGGGGGGACAGAGGGGTTATATATAAAGAGGAAGGGGATACAGAGACATATTCACAAGTTGCTGTGCTTATAGGGGGACAGAGGAGTTATATATAAAAAGGAAGGGGATACAGAGACATATTCACAAGTTGCTGTGCTTATAGGGGGACAGAGGAGTTATATATAAAAAGGAAGGGGATACAGAGACATATTCACAAGTTGCTGTGCTTATAGGGGGACAGAGGGGTTATATATAAAGAGGAGGGGTATACAGAGAAATATTCACAAGTTGCTGTACTTATAGGGGGACAGAGGGGTTATATATAAAGAGGAGGGGGATACTGAGACATATTGACAAGTCACTGTACTTATAGGGGGACAGAGGGGTTATATATAAAGAGGTGGGGAGACAGAGAAAATTACATACAAAAGACCCTATATCACAGCGCTTGCTGATCTGTCTCTACCTCTCACTTGTACTGTGTGAGCTGGCGCTGATGTATAACACAAGTATATATATCACACATACAAAATACCCTATATTACAGCGCTTGCTGATCTGTCTGTACCTCTCGCATGTACTGTGTGAGCTGGCGCTGATGACAGGCTGTGACGGACAGTTTAAAGAGATGAAACAAACAGATGCAGAGGTATTTGGGTCATGCTTGGCGAAGAAACGTGAGCTGAAAATTCAGAGCATGGAAACTAGCAGAATGACGTTGTATAAAGGATACAGAACACAGCTACTGAAAGGTACAGTGTGAGGTAGCGAAACACTGCTCCTAAACAACAGCAGCAAAACTCTCCTGAAATGCTCATGTGAAGCCCACAGTGCTGACATGTAAAGACAGAGAAACAGTGCTGACATAAAAAGACAGAAGCACAGTGCTGACATGTAAAGACAGACAAACAGTGCTGACATGTAAAGACAGACACACAGTGCTGACATGTAAAGACAGACACACCGTGCTGACATGTAAAGACAGACACACAGTGCTGACATGTAAAGACAGACAAACAGTGCTGACATAAAAGACAGAAGCACAGTGCTGACATGTAAAGACAGACAAACAGTGCTGACATGTAAAGACAGACACACAGTGCTGACATGTAAAGACAGACACACAGTGCTGACATGTAAAGACAGACACACAGTGCTGACATGTAAAGACAGACACACCGTGCTGACATGTAAAGACAGACAAACAGTGCTGACATAAAAAGACAGAAGCACAGTGCTGACATGTAAAGACAGACAAACAGTGCTGACATGTAAAGACAGACACACAGTGCTGACATGTAAAGACAGACACACAGTGCTGACATGTAAAGACAGACACACCGTGCTGACATGTAAAGACAGACAAACAGTGCTGACATAAAAAGACAGAAGCACATTGCTGACATGTAAAGACAGACAAACAGTGCTGACATAAAAAGACAGAAGCACAGTGCTGACATGTAAAGACAGACACACAGTGCTGACATGTAAAGACAGACACACAGTGCTGACATGTAAAGACAGACAAACAGTGCTGACATAAAAAGACAGAAGCACAGTGCTGACATGTAAAGACAGAAGCACAGTGCTGACATGTAAAGACATAAACACAGTGCTGACATGTAAAGACAGACAACAGTGCTGACATGTAAAGACAGACACACAGTGCTGACATGTAAAGACAGACACACAGTGCTGACATGTAAAGACAGACACACAGTGCTGACATGTAAAGACAGACAAACAGTGCTGACATAAAAAGACAGAAGCACAGTGCTGACATGTAAAGGCAGAAACACAGTGCTGACATATAAAGACAGACACGCAGTGCTGACATGTAAAGACAGAAACACAGTGCTGACATGTAAAGACAGAAACATAGTGCTGACATGTAAAGAGAGAAACATGTTAAACACATACAAACACAACTTATGAGATGTACATACAGATAAACAGGTTAAACACATACAAACACCACTAATGAGTACATACAGATACACAGCTTAAACACATACAAACACCACTAATGAGTACATACAGATAAACAGGTTAAACAAATACAAACACCACTAATGAGTACATACAGATACACAGCTTAAACACATACAAACACCACTAATGAGTACATACAGATAAACAGGTTAAACAAATACAAACACCACTAATGAGTACATACAGATCAACAGCTTAAACACATACAAACACCACTAATGAGTACATACAGATCAACAGCTTAAACACATACAAACACCACTAATGAGTACATACAGATACACAGCTTAAACACATACAAACACCACTAATGAGTACATAAAGATAAACAGGTTATACAAATACAAACACCACTAATGAGTACATACAGATACACAGCTTAAACACATACAAACACCACTAATGAGTGCATACAGATAAACAGCTTAAACACATACAAACACCACTAATGAGTACATACAGATAAACAGGTTAAACAAATACAAACACCACTAATGAGTACATACAGATCAACAGCTTAACCCTTTAAGGACACAGCTTTCAGTTTGCTCAATGGTTTTATGACAGAAAAATTCCGTCATATGTCCTTAAGAGGTTAAACACATACAAACACCACTAATGAGTACATACAGATAAACAGCTTAAACACATACAAACACCACTAATGAGTACATACAGATACATACAAACACCACTAATGAGTACATATAAACAGGTTAAACACATACAAACACCACTAATGAGTACACACAAATAAACAGGTTAAACACACACAAACACCGCTAATGAGTACACACAGATAAACAGGTTAAACACATACAAACACCAGTAATGAGTACATACAGATAAACAGGTTAAACACATACAAACACCACTAATGAGCACATACAGATAAACAGGTTAAACACATACAAACACCACTAATGAGATCATACAGATAAACAGGTTAAACACATACAAACACCACTAATGAGCACATACAGATAAACAGGTTAAACACATACAAACACCACTAATAAATACACACAGATAAACAGCTTAAACACATACAAACACCACTAATGAGTACATACAGATAAACAGCTTAAACACATACAAACACCACTAATGAGTACATACAGATAAACAGCTTAAACACATACAAACACCACTAATGAGTACATACAGATAAACAGCTTAAACACATACAAACACCACTAATGAATACATACAGATAAACAGGTTAAACACTTACAAACACCACTAATGAGTACATACAGATAAACAGGTTAAACACTTACAAACACCACTAATGAGTACATACAGATAAACAGGTTAAACACATACAAACACCACTAATGAGTACATACAGATAAACAGGTTAAACACATACAAATGAATTACACATTAAAGAGACATTTTGTTCCGCGCTCCCTAAACAGATTCTATATCTTGCAGATGCTGCAAATCACACAGCTGGTTTCGGAAGTTTGCAGCAGTTGCAGGCAAGAGTTTTTGCCTTTTGGCCTCTCTAGGGAGTGTGGGACAAAAAAAAGGGGGATAAATCTCCCAGCACCCCCATGCACTGCTAACAAGCGCTCGTCTCCCCACGTGCACAGACTGTCACTGAATAAATGTTCCATAATCTGTTAATGCCCTTACATCTCGCCAGATCTGCCCAGCACAACGCACAGCTGCACTCACGCCTTACCCGTTCCCACTTGCGTTGCTGGTTGAGCAGGATGATCACCAGTTTGGGGTGCATTTGGTATCCGTCTTCACTGAACGAGAGGTTCCGGCCTTCAAACGTTACATTGATCAAATACCTTAAAGAGAAGAGAGAGAAGAGCAATGAAGCGCGTCAGGACGTGGGACACCATACAGACAAGCAGACAAGCTATAACCTGGCAGGGACCCCTATTGTGCAAAAGCAAACAGCAGGGTGATCTGTGACTCTATAACTTGCAACACTACAGGCTCCTAATGACACTGAGGTCCTTCATGTCACTGATCTCAGGCACTTCCCTAGGTGTAGAGTGAGTACGAGGTGCTGGTGGCAGAGCTGAGTTTATAGCGTTACTATGTGTGGCACAGATATACTACATGCGCAGAACACAGACATACAGAACAGAAACACATTACCAGGAATTTCCCAACACAATCAAGTTTGTTAAAAAAGTAAATTTATGCTTACCTGATAAATTAATTTCTTCTATGGTACGACGAGTCCACAGATTCATCCTTTACTTGTGGGATATTATCCTCCTGCTAACAGGAAGTGGCAAAGAGCACCACAGCAGAGCTGTCTATATAGCTCCTCCCTTAGCTCCACCCCCCAGTCATTCGACCAAAGGTACAGGAAGAAAAAGGAGAAACTACAAGGTGCAGAGGTGACTGAAGTTTAAAATAAAAAAATATAATCTGTCTTAAAATGACAGGGCGGGCCGTGGACTCGTCGTATTATAGAAGAAATGAATTTATCAGGTAAGCATAAATTTACTTTTCTTCTATAAGGTACGACGAGTTCACGGATTCATCCTTTACTTGTGGGATACAATACCAAAGCTACAGGACACGGATGAACGGGAGGGACAAGACAGATGGTTAAACAGAAGGCACCACTGCTTGAAGAACCTTTCTCCCAAAAATAGCCTCCAAAAAAGCAAAAGTATCAAATTTGGAAAATTTGGAAACGGTATGAAGCGAAGACCAAGTCGCGGCCTTACAAATCTGTTCAACAGAAGCATCATTTTTAAAAGCCCATGTGGAAGCCACCGCTCTAGTAGAGTGAGCTGTAATCCTTTCAGGAGGCTGCTGTCCAGCAGTCTCGTATGCCAAATGGATTATGCTTTTCAGCCAAAAAGAAAGAGAGGTAGCCGTAGCTTTTCGACCTCTACGTTTTCCAGAACAGACAACAAACAAAGAAGATGTTTGACGGAAATCTTTGGTTGCTTGAAAGTCAAACTTCAAAGCACGAACCACGTCCAAGTTATGCAACAGACGCTCCTTCTTAGAGGAAGGATTAGGACACAGAGAAGGAACAACAATTTCCTGATTGATATTCCTATCAGTAACAACCTTAGGAAGGAATCCAGGTTTGGTACGCAAAACCACCTTATCAGCATGGAAAACAAGATAAGGCGAGTCGCATTGCAATGCAGAGAGTTCAGAAATTCTTCGAGCCGAAGAGATAGCAACTAAAAAACAGAACTTTCCAAGATAGAAGCTTAATATCTATGGAATGCATAGGTTCAAACGGAACCCCTTGGAGAACTTTAAGAACTAAATTCAAACTCCATGGTGGAGCAACAGGTTTAAACACAAGCTTGATTCTAACTAAAGCCTGACAAAATGACTGAGCGTCTGGAACATCTGCCAGACGCTTGTGCAGTAGAATTGATAAAGCAGATATCTGTCCCTTTAAGGAACTAGCTGATAGCCCCTTCTCCAATCCTTATTGGAGAAAGGACAAAATCCTAGGAATCCTGATCTTACTCCATGAGTAGCCTTTGGATTCGCACCAATAAAGATATTTACACCATATCTTATGATAAATTTTCCTAGTGACAGGCTTTCGAGCCTGAATCAAGGTATCTATGACCGACTCAGAGACAAGTCCTGCGTGGCCACGCAGGTGCTATCAAAATCACAGAAGCTCTCTCCCGTTTGATTCTGGCAATCAAACAAGGAAGGAGAGGAATGGTGGAAACACATAAGCCAGGTTGAACGACCAGGGTACTGCTAGAGCATCTATCAGTACTGCCTGAGGATCCCTTGACCTGGACCCATAACAAGGAAGTTTGGCGTTCTGACGAGACGCCATCAGATCCAATTCTGGTGTGCCCCATTGCTGAATCAATTGTGCAAACACCTCTGGATGGAGTTCCCACTCCCTCGGATGAAAAGTCTGACGAAAATCCGCTTCCCAGTTCTCCACTCCTGGGATATAGATTGCTGATAGATGGCAAGAGTGAGTCTCTGCCCATCGAATTATTTTGGTAACCTCTATCATCGCTAGAGAACTCTTTGTTCCCCCCTGATGATTGATATATGCTACAGTCGTGATATTGTCCGACTGGAATCTTATGAATCTGGCCGAAGCCAGCTGAGGCCATGCCTGAAGCGCGTTGAATATCGCTCTCAGTTCTAGATTATTTATCGGGAGGAGAGCCTCCTCCTGAGTCCACAAACCCTGTGCTTTCAGGGAATTCCAGAATGCAGCCCAATAGGCTGGCATCCGTTGTCACTATGACCCATGCTGGCCTACGGAAACACATTCCCTGGGACATATGATCCTGTAACAACCACCAAAGAAGAGTGTCTCTGGTCTCTTGATCCAGATTTATCTGAGGAGATAAATCTGCATAATCCCCATTCCACTGTTTGAGCCTGCATAGTTGCAGTGGTCTGAGATGCAAGCGAGCAAATGGAACTATGTCCATTGCCGCTACCATTAGTCCGATTACCTCCATACACTGAGCCACTGACGGCCGAGGAATGGAATGAAGAGCTCGGCAGGTGGTTAAAATCTTTGATTTCCTGACCTCCGTCACAAAAATTTTCATGTCCACCGAATCTATCAGAGTTCCCAGGAATGGAACTCTTGTGAGGGGGATAAGTGAACTCTTTTTTACGTTCATCTTCCACCCGTGAGATCTTAGAAAAGCCAACACGATGTCCGTGTTAGACTTGGCTAGTTGGTAAGTCGACGCCTGAATTAAGATATCGTCCAGATAAGGCGCCACTGCTATGCCCCGCGGCCTTAGAACCACCAGAAGGGACCCTAGCACCTTTGTGAAAATTCTGGGAGCTGTGGCCAATCCGAAGGGAAGAGCCACAAACTGGTAATGCTTGTCCAGAAAGGCGAACCGGAGGAACTGGTGATGATCTTTGTGGATAGGGATGTGTAGATACGCATCCTTTAAGTCCACGGTGGTCATATATTGACCCTCCTGGATCATTGGTAAAATAGTCCGAATGGTCTCCATCTTGAAGGATGGGACTCTGAGGAATTTGTTTAGGATCTTGAGATCTAAAATCAGTCTGAAGGTTCCCTCTTTTTTGGGAACCACAAACAGATTGGAGTAGAACCCCTGCCCCTGTTCTGTTTTCAGAACTGGGCAGATCACTCCCATGGTATATAGGTCTTCTACACAGCGTGAAAACGCCTCTCTTTTTGTCTGGTTCACAGACAATTGAGAAAGATGGAATCTCCCCCTTGGAGGAGAATCTTTGAAATCTTGAAGATACCCCTGGGTTACGATTTCTAAAGCCCAGGAGTCCTGAACATCTCTTGCCCAAGCCTGAGCAAAGAGAGAAAGTCTGCCCCTACTAGATCCGGTCCCGGATAGGGGGCTACCCCTTCATGCTGTCTTGGTGGCAGCAGCGGGCTTCTTGGCCTGTTTACCCTTGTTACAAGTCTGGTTAGGTCTCCAGACTGACTTGGATTGAGCAAAATTCCCCTCTTGCTTTGCAGCAGGGGAAGAGGTAGAGGGACCAACTTTGAAGTTTCGACAGGAACAAAAATTATTTTGTTTGGTCCTCATCTTATTTGTCTTATCCTGAGGAAGGGCATGGCCTTTAACTCCAGTGATGTCTGAAATGATCTCTTTCAGTTCAGGCCCGAATAGGGTCTTACCCTTGAAAGGGATGGCTAAAAGCTTAGATTTTGATGACACATCAGCAGATCAGGACTTAAGCCATAACGCTCTACGCTCTAAAATGGCAAAACCTGAATTCTTCGCCGCTAATTTAGCCAGTTGAAAAGCGGCATCTGTAATGAAAGAATTAGCTAGCTTGAGAGCCCTAATTCTATCTAGAATATCATCTAATGAGGTATCAACCTGAAGAGCCTCCTCCAGAGCCTCAAACCAAAAAGCATCTGCAGTAGTTACAGGAACAATGCTATAGGTTGCAGAAGAAAACCCTGATGAATAAATATTTTCTGTAGGAGACCCTCTAATTTTTTATCCATAGGATCTTTGAAAGCACAACTGTCATCAATAGGTATAGTTGTACGCTTAGCCAGGGTAGAAATAGCTCCCTTCACCTTAGGGACCATCTGCCACGAGTCCCGCATGGTGTCTGATATGGGAAACATTTTCTTAAAAGTAGGAGGGGGAGCGAACGGAATACCTGGTCTATCCCACTCCTTAGTAACAATGTCCGAAATCCTCTTAGGGACCGGAAAAACATCAGTGTAGGCAGGAACCTCTAGAAATCTGTCCATTTTACACAATTTCTCTGGAACTACAATAGGGTCACAATCATCCAGAGTCGCTAAAACCTCCCTGAGCAATAAGCTGAGGTGTTCTAGTTTAAATTTAAAAGCCGTCATATCTGAGTCTGTCTGAGGGAACATCTTTCCTGAATCAGAAATCTCTCCCTCAGACAGCAAATCCCTCACCCCCAACTCAGAACATTGTGATGGTACATTGGATATGGCTAATAAAGCGTCAGAGGGCTCAGCATTTGTTCTCACACCAGACCTACTGCACTTCCCCTGCAACCCAGGCAGCTTAGATAAAACCTCTGTGAGGGTAGTATTCATAACTGCGGCCATATCTTGCAGGGTGAAAGAATTAGACGCAATAGAAGTACTTGGCGTCGCTTGTGCGGGCATTAATGGTTGTGACACTTGGGGAGAATTAGATGGCATAACCTGATTCCCTTCTGACTGAGAATCATCCTACAACATACTTTTAGTAGCTAAAATATGTTCTTTGCAATTTATTGACCTTTCAGTGCATGAGGGACACATTCTAAGTGGGGGTTCCACAATGGCTTCTAAACATATTGAACAATGACTTTCTTCAATGTCAGACATGTTGAACGGGCTAGTAATGACTACAAACAAGCATGAAAACACTTTATTTAGTGAAAAAAATAACAATCTTAAAAAAACGTTACTGCGCCTTTAAGAGAAAAAAAGCATACACGTTCTGCAAAACTGCTTTAAAATGCACCAAATTTTTCAAATTTTTGCATGCAGACTCAATGTGTGTAGTTAAGATTGCTTGAAGAAATTAAAAACTAATATTTTATCACCTCTTTCACTTTACCCTTCCTAGTACTTAGAGTAGGCAAAGAGAATGACTGGGGGGTGGAGCTAAGGGAGGAGCTATATAGACAGCTCTGCTGTGGTGATTTTTGCCACTTCCTGTTAGCAGGAGGATAATATCCCACAAGTAAAGGATGAATCCCTGGACTCGTCGTACCTTATAGAAGAAATACAGATGTTCTAGATAAAATTAAATTACTATTTGCCTTAAAGTTCTGTGGTCTTCTTTCCTGCTAGTGGCACAGCATAGCGTCACCAGAGATCAGGCACACGGCAGCGTATCCTGAGTGGGGAAGCAGTGGGCTCTGCACAGAAGCCAGTACAGGTAAGTGGCACATTGTCACCAGAGCTCAGGCACACGGCAGCGTATCCTGAGTGGGGAGGCAGTGGGCTCTGCACAGAAGCCAGTACAGGTAAGTGGCACATTGTCACCAGAGCTCAGGCACACGGCAGCGTATCCTGAGTGGGGAGGCAGTGGGCTCTGCACAGAAGCCAGTATAGGTAAGTGGCACAGTGTCACCAGAGATCAGGCACACGGCAGCGTATCCTGAGTGGGGAGGCAGTGGGCTCTGCACAGAAGCCAGTACAGGTAAGTGGCACAGTGTCACCAGAGATCAGGCACACGGCAGCGTATCCTGAGTGGGGAGGCAGTGGGCTCTGCACAGAAGCCAGTACAGGTAAGTGGCACATTGTCACCAGAGCTCAGGCACACGGCAGCGTATCCTGAGTGGGGAGGCAGTGGGCTCTGCACAGAAGCCAGTACAGGTAAGTGGCACAGCATCACCAGAGATCAGGCACACAGCAGCATATAAAGAGTGGGGAGGCAGTGGGCTCTGCACAGAAGCCAGTACAAGTAAGTGGCACAGCGTCACCAGAGATCAGGCACAAGGCAGCATATCCTGAGTGGGGAAGCAGTGGGCTCTGCACAGAAGCCAGTACAGGTAAGTGGCACAGCATCACCAGAGATCAGGCACACAGCAGCATATCCTGAGTGGGGAAGCAGTGGGCTCTGCACAGAAGCCAGTACAGGTAAGTGGCACAGCTTAGCGTCACCAGAGATCAGGCACATGGCAGCGTATCCTGAGTGGGGAGGCAGTGGGCTCTACACAGAAGCCAGTACAGGTAAGTGGCACAGTGTCACCAGAGATCAGGCACACTGCATCGTATCCTGAGTGGGGAGGCAGTGGGGTCTGCACAGAAGCCAGTACAGGTAAGTGGCACAGCGTCACCAGAGATCAGGCACACGGCAGCGTATCCTGAGTGGGGAGGCAGTGGGCTCTGCACAGAAGCCAGTACAGGTAAGTGGCACAGCATCACCAGAGATCAGGCACACGGCAGCGTATTCTGAGTAGGGAGGCAGTAGTTTCTGTAAAGAAGCCAGTACAGGTAAGTGGCACAGCATCACCAGAGATCAGGCACACGGCAGCGTATCCTGAGTGGTGAGGCAGTGAGGTCTGCACAGAAGCCAGTACAGGTAAGTGGCACAGCGTCACCAAAGATCAGGCACACAGCAGCGTATTCTGAGTGGGGAGGCAGTGAGGTCTGCACAGAAGCCAGTACAGGTAAGTGGCACAGCGTCACCAAAGATCAGGCACACAGCAGCGTATTCTGAGTGGGGAGGCAGTGAGGTCTGCACAGAAGCCAGTACAGGTAAGTGGCACAGCATCACCAAAGATCAGGCACACAGCAGCGTATCCTGAGTGGGGAAGCAGTGGGCTCTGCACAGAAGCCAGTACAAGTAAGTGGCACAGCGTCACCAGAGATCAGGCACAAGGCAGCATATCCTGAGTGGGGAAGCAGTGGGCTCTGCACAGAAGCCAGTACAGGTAAGTGGCACAGCATCACCAGAGATCAGGCACACAGCAGCATATCCTGAGTGGGGAAGCAGTGGGCTCTGCACAGAAGCCAGTACAGGTAAGTGGCACAGCTTAGCGTCACCAGAGATCAGGCACATGGCAGCGTATCCTGAGTGGGGAGGCAGTGGGCTCTACACAGAAGCCAGTACAGGTAAGTGGCACAGTGTCACCAGAGATCAGGCACACTGCATCGTATCCTGAGTGGGGAGGCAGTGGGGTCTGCACAGAAGCCAGTACAGGTAAGTGGCACAGCGTCACCAGAGATCAGGCACACGGCAGCGTATCCTGAGTGGGGAGGCAGTGGGCTCTGCACAGAAGCCAGTACAGGTAAGTGGCACAGCATCACCAGAGATCAGGCACACGGCAGCGTATTCTGAGTAGGGAGGCAGTAGTTTCTGTAAAGAAGCCAGTACAGGTAAGTGGCACAGCATCACCAGAGATCAGGCACACGGCAGCGTATCCTGAGTGGT